>NC_030428.2:9322500-9477500 GCF_001660625.3 Ictalurus punctatus
GAGCACGCATAGGCACAGAAGGAGGGGGGGGAGGGAGGGGGGCTTTTGACTATAATTGAAGGTAGGGAATAAAAAAGCAATTGTTCGCCCAAAGAAATGGGGACTGTTTAAATAATTAAAGGAGAGGCCTTTTTCTGCTTCTTCTTCTTGTTCTTCTTCAGCGCACAGCCTCGTACACGGATGACAGCTAGCAGAAATGCATGCCAGAAGGTGAATGCGAGAGTAAAGAAAATGCTCTGTAATATTTGGCGAGAGAGCTCATTTGTGTTCACACTCGATTTTTCCCACCATGCCTATTGCCTCCGTCTGGTTTCACTTATAGATGGCGTGCTCGGCTTCAAAGATGCGTTTCCTTATATATGTATATATGTGTTTACATAAAAATGAAAAAAAATGTTAGATCTTACCCAGTATTCTGTCGTTGACTGCAGTTTAGTAGTTGCCAGCTCCCACTCTTGTGATACCCAAATCTCACGCCACTCCCCCCCCCCAAAAAAAAACCCAAAAGTGAGTGAGACAAGTGTAAGACTCCTGAGGGGACAACTCATCTTTTTTTTTTTTTTTCTTTCTGGTTTCTGCTCACCAGACAGCCGAACACACTTGAAGGAGCATTGTTTTTGTTTGTGTGTGTGTGTGTGTGTGTGTGTGTGTGTGTGTGTGTGTGTGTGTGTGTTCGTGTTCAGCCTGACAAATCTGCAGAGGAATAAACAGTAAAATGAATTAGCTCACGTTTGCTTATAAGGAGGCTTTTTTGTGTTTTGTGTAATCTGATCATTTAGTCCGAGTCGAGTTCTCAGTACTAATGTTCTAGATCGGCAGCTCCGGCGATCGTTCCAGCTGCAAAGGATTACTGACTATTAATATGCGTTTGTTTGTTTGTTTGTTTTTCTATAGCAACAGTTAATTGACAGGGACTTGTACGATATGTAATCGGCCTATCGGCCATATAAACTAATTTCCGTTCCATGAGTATTCATCGACGTGACGTTTTCTGTGAGGAGATGTTTATTTATTTAGCTGTTGTTGTTTTTTTTTTGGAAGGAGACTCCAGGGTCTGCGCGTTGTAAACGTCAGAGGTAAAGTTTTTCGACACAGGACAGAGGCTTCCGTGGCTTCTCGGTGACATGACCGTACCACGCTGCATTATATAGATTCCCTTCAAGAGAGAACAAATGGAAAGACTGCCTGTGAGAGAACGACTGGTCATTGCTGCTATGACAGGAAGTTGTTTTGCGTAATTATAACAGCGTGTCGTTCTTTTAATTCCTTAAACATGTTTAGTGTTGCCGTGGTGTAAGAGGAATAAAACGTTTCAGGAATATAATCTCCTCCAGGGTGGTAACAGGAACGCCCCCTCCCCCGCCCCCTCCCCCGGCCCCGCCCCCTCCCCCTCCCCCGGCCCCGTCATGATATCATGCGATGTTGTGTTTTATATTCCGTATATACAATGTCAATATCAGGATAAGACTTTTTTTTTTCTCTCTCGTGACATCCAAAGCGAAGGCTTTATCAGGATTCCACATGTGTGTTCTTCCTGCAACAGAGCGAACCCTTAGACAGCTTCATCGGCGGTTTTTACAGCAGATGATTTGAGCCTTATCTTAATGAGAAGCAGAAGGACGGCTAAACAGATTTGGCCACAGCATCAGCACACTTTGTGATAAGTCCTTTAGTCCGTCCTTGGATGTCTCATTAAAGACGTCCAGTTTCAATCCAGTGTTATTTCAGGACCTTCGGAAATGACTTCCCTTTACCTTACCCGATTTTAATTCTGCGTCCTCAGTGTTTTAATGTAAGCGCGAATTAAAAAGAAAATTCAGCTGTTTGACTGAAGGCTTGCATCAGTATAATCTGGCACATTAATATTAAGAGTCGAGTACATGTACAGTGAAGATGCTTGATTTTTTTTGTGTGTGTTTTTTTTATTCATTGGATTAAAAAAAATATAATTTTAATGACTTTCACTGAAGCTTGAACACAAAGACAAGGGGAGGGGAGAAGGGGGGTGGGGGGGGCGACTCGGAAAATCGACGCATTCCTGATCTTGTAATTAACCTATCTCCCTTCCGGCCTCGTTATATTTCCGATGCAGTCTGATTTAGTGTCTTAAGGATATATTTTTTTCTCATTAAATCGGCAGACGATAACGGGCTCATTATTGCGCATCCGCATGAGATTCAGGTCACACTTCTAACAGAAGGAAGCGTCCGTCCGTCCCTCCGTCTCTCCGTCCGTCCGTCCGTCCGTCTGCTTTTAAAGAAAAGAAGAAGAAAAAACTCCCCACATCGATATCGGCATCACATCCGCCGGCGCCTTTGCTCTCACATGACTCGAAGCTAATTGTTTGTGGAAGTATGAAAAGTAGGGTTAAAGATGTGGACTCTTGTGTTGTGGTCTATAGACGACTTGAACTCCACCCAGTTCAAACAGGATTCTCCCACACGTATGTCAGAGGTGTAATCTGACATCAAGGGAGGGATTTTCAAGCTTATCGAGGGTTGTTTGATGAAGTAGTTGCGTCGTTTAGATGGTTTATGGGAGGTCTTTAAGTAAAGAAGCAGTGCAGTATATCTGACAAGTCTTCCTTTGGTTCTTTTTTCTCTCTCTCTTTTTTTTAAATCGGACATAATTACTCCAGCAGAGCCGAACAATAGCACTTAATTGTCTGTCTTTTAAAGATTATTATTCGTCACACTGTATGAGACGATCCCGATAAAATATTGGCCGGATTCTCTGACAGATCTGGATGAAGTATCGAAGATCCTTTAACGATAGACGTCCGATTCAAGATTAATCGGCCACGACCCAGAAAATGTGCTCGCATAAACAGAAACGTTTTAAACTCCAAACGAGCTTGAGGAAACGAGGATAATTCTTTTTTTTTTTCTTTTTCTTCATTAGTACATTCTGCTATTACCGCTACTGTATTTGTAGCTGTTTTGCATAATCATATGCCGTCCTCCTATTGGTGGCTTTTATACGAGAGTCGTAGCAGCGATTTAACTAAAACATTTCAAACATTACCAGAAGGTTGTCGCCTGCTGTCTTTGGTTGCCGTGGCACTAAATCAACTCACGACCAAGTCATTATTTTGTCTTGTGTATGAAAGTTAGCATAAGCCAAACCGAAAGAAAAAAACAAATCAAATCCGGCAGACGTACAGAAGTTTCTAAAAGGCTGATTTATTTAGTACTCATGAGCCCCTGCCACCGCTCATTTGCATTTAGTGACGCCCACGAAACTCCATAAAAGGTAAAGGTTATGGTAAAGGCTGAACATTTTAGAAACGGAAGTTATTCTGACTCGCTTCTACGCCAGTGAAATATTTAATAATGCGTCATATCCGTTAGGGCCGCGTGACATTGAAGAAAAATGCGATGTATGATAACTTGTTAAATAACGCGATACGACAGTGCTATCAGTGTGTAAAATCAATTCCAATGATGTATACGGTCGTGCCCAAACGTTTGCATAGCCCTTGCAGAATCTGGTAAATCTTAATACTGTTAACAAAATAAGATTGATCATAAACATCCCATGTTGTTGTTTTTTATTTAGCGATGTCCTGAATAAGATATTTCACATACCAGATGTTTACATATAGTCCACATGACTAATGATAATAGCTGAATTCCAAAGTTTACACACCCTTGATTATTAATCCCGTGTGTCGTCACCTGGATGATCAGCGACTGTGTTTATGTTTCGTGAGAGTTCTTCACGAGTCCCTTGTTTGTCCCGAGCAGTTAAGCCGCCCGCTGTTCTTCAGAAGAATCCTCCAGGTCCGGCACATTCTTTACTTTTCCAGCATCTGTATATTTGACCCCTTTCCAACAGCGACTAGATGATGCTGAGATCCATCTTTTCACACCGAGGACGACTGAGCGTCTCGTTCAGGACTATTACAAAAGGTGCAAACATTCACTGATGATCAATAAGGCAACACGATACATTGAGTCGGGGGTGTAAACTTTTGAAAAGGACCATCTGTGTTATTTTGTTTAAAGATTTTTTTTTTCACACGCTAAATAAGATGGTTACATATCTCCCAGAAGACAAAATACTAACAAATTACACCAATCATCCTGTTCAAAAGTTTACCCCCCCCCCCCCCCCCCCCCCCGTTCTTAATGTATCATGTAATAAGTTTCATTGTCCCTTTGTTGTTGTCTTTACATAGAAACATATTGAACACATTGAAGGTTTTACATCATGATGTATTGTGTACTGTTAACATGGTGTCATATTTTTGGTCATTTTGTCCACCCTTATCTCACATTAGGAAAGAAAGTGTTTAACGCGACCGCTACGTTTTAACATGTGCCATGTCGGCGCCTCACAGCTGCAGGGCCCTGGGTTTGATCCTGAGCTCGGGTTACTCCCTGGGTGAAGTTTTGCATGTTCTGCACATGATCATGTGGGTTTCCTCAGGGTTCTGCGCTTTCCTTCCACCTCCCCTGCTGGGAGGTGTATTGACTAAGATGAAATGTGTGTGTGTGTGTGTGTGTGTGTGTGAATGTGCGCTTGTGTGCATGGTGTCCTGAGTACCTTTCACGGTGTACTCGTGCCTCACAACCATCGTTTACGGGATATCCAACGGCTCCATGAATGAATAGATAAATCAGTTACATCATCCGGTAGTAATTAAGTAATCATTTATTTGAATATTCCGTTGAGTTCAAGTGATTCGTTAAACAACAACAACAACAACAACAAAAAACCCAGAAAATTCAAACGATAGAGTGTGCTTTGACGTTCTCATATCATTCTTCCATCCATTCCTCACAGACATTCTCATCCCCTCTTCTTATGACCCACGGCTCCCATCCATAGGAGTAAACAGAGACGGACGGTGCGTTTCGTAGCGTTCCGTTTCATCTCCACGTCCTGCTTCCGAGTCTCAGAAAACTCCTATCATTCAGCTAGCTGGTCGCCCATCAGCGGCTAAACCGACGGTAATTCATCTGAGCTAACTGTGTTTGGTGTGGAGTCACCGGACGTATCGACGCTTTCGCCATCCGCGTCCAAAAAACCCTCCGTGTGCCATTTGATCTGGCACCGAGAGTCTGCCCGAGCTTCATTCTCACACGTCCCGGAAATGACGCTTGACGACGCGTACGTGCTGGACACAGGCAGGGAGGCAAACACAGAATAGGGTGGGGGGGGAAAAAACAACCAGATGAGACTCTAACTCTCCTGGCCAAGTTAATGTATTCCACACTAAATACAAATTTTGTCGCTACACCCGAATAACCGGCGGGAAACTGCGGCCTATATTCCGGCTGCGTAGAAAAATAAAACACGATTATTCAGATGCTCTGACTATTTCTTTATGTTTCACACGATCATATTTCAGAGGCCGTGCCGGCTGTGTTTCTATTCATTCATTTATTTATTTATTTATTTATTCGTACTCCGTGCGAGGAAACAGATTGTGCGCATTCGTTTTAAAGACAGCGCTGCTGCTCGGTTAAAGCATATGAAAAAGACACTTAGAGACGTGTGTTTACAGCGAGTAACCAACCCAAACAGCCATTATTTTTGCAAAACGATCATTTCATCTTCCTTTTTAAAAAAAAAAAATGGCACCAGGCTCTCGGTGCCCATACAGTGGAGTTCTGTGGCTCTGCTTGTTTGCTTTTTTCATTGTTTTTTTTTATTTTATTTTTTTATAGTCATCATGTTTTGATTATTGGCAGGCCCATCTGGAAGTTTACAGGGCTTATTGTCCACTAATCTGCTCATATCGTTATTCCCCCTATGACTAAAGCATGGAGCGGTGCCAGCGTTTTTTTTTTCTTCTCCCCCCCCCCTTCTAAATCCACAAGCCGTGTATTGATGTGGAAAAAGTCTGTTAGTTTGCTAATAACAGTGACGCAGGTTTTCTGTGCAGTGTTTTTCTTGTACATGAGGAAAAGAGACATGGGTGGGGGGGTGAGTTGAAATAGTACACGCGGTAAACTTTTTCAGTCCCGTTTGTTTTTCATCGCTTTGCTCCATTTCCGTTGCTACCAGCAGATTAGATGCATGATCCAGGGAGATAGTAGTAATGGCAGCTCGGTTTATAGGGCAGCGCGGACGTCTCCCGGGCCTGACCTTACAGGAAGGGAATATTTTACTGCGTGTGTCTGAAACAACATTCGGACGTGTCTTTAGCATGGTGGTGGGGATCTAAAGAGATCTATGAACATGAAAAAAATCATTCTTAAATAGCGGAAATTCAATTAAAAACAATAGTCCTGTTGCATTAGTGAGCCCCTCCACCTCCAGGCGAGCATTGTGGAATCATGCGTCTATACCTGACGAGGCTGAGTGTGTCAGGGGGGAAAAAAAGCACAATGTGGCTTTTTATGGTCTGTGCAGTGCCAAGCCCCATTCAGTCAGGATGACTAATCTGTTATTATCGCCAGCCAATCATTTCGCGTCGGGCAAGCAGCAGGACTGGGGGTTGCGAAACTCAAGAAGGCTTCCTTTCTTAAATATTAAACACTCTGGGGTTTTTTTTTTTTAAACCACACACACACACACACACACTCTATATCTCAGGTCTAATTAATCCCCTTATTTGCCGGAGGATTCCTCACAGCATTCAGCACGCTGCTTAAGTTTTCTCAAACCCGAAAGCGCTGTGCGCTGCAGAAATATCGTGCATGTGAAGTGTTTAATTATCCTCAAATCCGATTTAGTTTGGCTCCGATTAATATCGAGTTATTTATGTGTGCTAAGATGTAGCTTAAGGTTGTAGATGTTTCTTGTGAAACACAAAACGTGCGTGTGTGTGTGTGTGTGTGTGTGTGTTCACCCTCCCCCCTCTACCCCATCATTGAAAAGGAGCCTGGCTGATTTTGTAGCCTGTTGCAGGGATGAAATCAGTTGTTGTTGTTTTTTTTTGTTTGTTTGTTTTTTTTTTTGCAGTGAGTAATGCGTGCGACAGATTTCCCGCTGCGCCCGCACCACCTGACGTCACGCTGCCCAGGAAGCTCTCAGTTCCACGTTTATCCGCGCGCTCGCCGCTGTCGGCGATGAATCAGCGGACCACCCCTTGGCGCTCCTGACCTTCAAAGCCCAGAAATCAGCGCGTATTATATATCCGGCGCGTTCAAGCACGACGTGGAGCTCCGTGACCGTCTATAACATGAAAATCGGTCCGAGAAAAACAGCATCTTGATCGTTAGTAGCGGGTAATGATTTCTCAGCTGCGTTCGTGGAATAGCAGGAATTCCATTACAGGTGAATTTCAGCAGTGTCCTGCTGTAGTAAAAGCCGTTTGTTGTCAGTGACGGTGCCCTCGTTTGCTTTCCGCCTGTTTCCAATATATATATATATATATAAATGAATGCGGCGTGACGCTTAAATTTGGCACTTGACACATTTAAAAAGTGGGCGCTATTACTTTATCAACTGTAATCAGGCTCAGTGTGTGAGTAAAGCGAAAAGCTTGGCTCTTTTGTCCCCTACAAGGAAAAAAGGAAGCAGCAGTGATCCATACAAAATCGAAAGTCCTTTTTATAAGCACGTTTTTATTTTCGTGTGTGTGTGTGTGTGTGTGTGTGACAGCTCCTATAATTATGAACGATTTCTTCTATGGGCAGTAATTGAAAAGGCCTTGTCTGCCAGCATCTGTGGAAGACGCAATCGACACAATGGCACATTGATAGCATGGTATCTTCTTATCCCCTCCTGGCATCTAATCCTCTCCTTTTGTGTCACATCCTAAATACTTTTTAATTGGCTTCGTCGAGTAAATGCTATTCTTCAGCGCTATTCTCTCGGCTCAGTGTAATCATTTCTCCCACTCACGTGCGAAAATAGAGAGCTGCCGTTGTTCTAGCGCGCGAGGACCCAACGTGACGTTCTCTTAAGCCGGCTCGCGCGAATCGCTCAGACGCCTACGTCACTCGTCTTCCGCGTCCGATTTATTTATCCGTCGATTTTTTCCGGGGGACGCCCGAGAGAGGAGTTAATACATATTTAAATTGCTTATTAAAAAAAGCGGGCCGCGAAGAAATATTCGATTTCGGCGCCATGAGATTCTGTGAGATTCACGGCTAATTCCGTTAGCTGTCGCGTCGCGTTTAGCCTCGGATTAAGTCTGAGATATGATCGGATTTATACAGTTCAACGTGTCAGGATCCATTACCGGACCTAATATGTAATATTCTGTCTCAAAGTGTAATGGGAGTTTAGTTTATCTTTGACTCATCTTAAAGTAGTAATCATTATAAAAGCTGTACATGAAGTGTACTATGTTACTAGAAATCTTAATGACCCTGTGAAATCGATCGACGGGTTGAATTTCCACTGAATCAGAAAGTATGGGTGGGATGTATCGAGTGGCTCCTCCCCCTTTGTAAATCGCCAACAGCGTTTAGTTTACCTCAGCCCGGGCTCGCTGTCTGTCAAGTACGGCTTAGGAGCGAGATCGATGCGTTGGATTCACTTCTTAACCCACGTGCAGTTGGAAAACGGAATAAAATGTGTGTTCGAACAGCCACAGACACGTTCACGACACGCGCTCGCCGATACGATTTCTCCCGCTCAACGACGGCAACTTCCAGGCCAGGTGATGTTTATAAGGTCGGGGGCGGGACACTTCGGATTCTAGAGAGCATTCGATTGGGCGGAAAATCTGACGAGAAACTGCAGTGCAGAATGATGTCATCAAAATTGTTGGTCCATATTGGTGGTAAAGAGAGACTGTAAATTTTGAATCCATATGACTTCTTGTGTCATTGTTTTGGAGTGCACTAGCTTATAGATAACCTTAAAGCGCACCTATTATGGTTTTGAAACGTGCCTAGTTTTGTTTTAAAGGTCTCATACAATAGATTTACATGCATCTGAGATCAAAAAACACTTTAACGTGCTCATAATTTAAACTGCAGCATTACCTTTTCCCCCCCAGTGTCACAAGCGACTCGTTCAATGATCCGTTCTAAAAGATTCATTCTAAACTTCTCCTTTCAGAGAACATACTCTGCTCTGATTGGTCAGATGTCCCAGTCTGTTGTGATTGGTCTATCGCTGTCAGCGAGCAGCTGCTGAAGACTAGATTTTTGTTACACACCTACGTAGGTTAGTACAGGAAGTGAGTCTGGAATCACTAACGACTCGATTCAGCTGTTCACAATCGGTTCCTTCTTTTGGGAGTCAATAACTCCGTTTGTCGTGATTTTTGAAACTTTGCAGACGTTTTTACATTCACAAACAGCTCTGTAACACATGAAAGGTAATATCTGAAAAACCATAATAGGTGCACTTTGAGGCTGACATATTCATACTAAAAGCCACGAAACTTCGCTTTTGATTTCATGGTGACTTGATGTGTAGAACCTATGACTCACAAACTCACAATTTAAACTGGAAAATTATATACCGGATGATACAATTCCAGCACAATCAGAAAAATCCATGCCAACTCCCATGACTTAGATTCTTATAATCTAAAGCTCTGGTCTTCTCAGTCTGCGTCCAGAATAAATGCGCTCATTGTGTTTCATGAAAGATGCATTTCAGGGATGGAGAAATCAGTAGCCCAGGCACCCGGAACAAGACAATTATGTGTTCACTGTTAGGCTATTATTTTTTTTATATTCATAGTCGCACATGAACAAGTGCGTTCAGTATGTTAGCGGTCATCATTTGTTGTTGTTTTTTTTTTGTTTTTTTTTTTGTCTCTCATTAAAAGTCAGAGAAAGACAAGATCCTACTCTGTAGTGACTTTCACAAATAAAACGTTTCCTATTTAAACAAAATGTGTTTCATGGCTCCTGTCACAACAGCGTAAGATTCTTGATCCGAATCCCACCAGCTGCTGCACAAAACACATCCTCAGAGGTGCGATTTGCCTTACAGTAGAACGGTTCTCAGAACAAACCGAGCAAGTGCACTGCAAAGCGTTCATACAACTCATGCTAGCACAACATGCACAATCTCCTCATAGTTATATATATCAAGATACCAGTATAGACTCTAACAAGTCCTGGATAATATCTTGTGTGCATTATGTGAAGATAAAACACCGCAACTCATACGCTGTGAACTCTGATGTGGAAATTCGGAATTGCATCATTTTCGACCTCGGTACGTTCGAGATACGTTTGAACGCCTCCATGTTTGTCTTTGGTTAAAATCTGGTTAGCACGTTTGCCTCGCACCTCCAGGATTGGCGGTTCGAATCCCACGTTCGCCCCCGTGTACGCGGAGTTTGCATGTTCTCCCGGTTATTTGGGGGTTTCCTCCGGTTCCCTCACCGCAGTCCAAAGACATGCTCTGTAGGCTGATTGGCAATTCCACATTGCCTTAGTGTGTGAATGGGCGTGCGAACGACAAACTCCAGACCCCCCGGCAACCATGTGTCGGATAAGCAGTACGGAATATGGATGGATATGTTTGTATGTTGATATGTTGTTCTAAAGCAAACATTAACTCATTTTAAAGTACAGAAGTGCTGCTTTGTTTTACTGTTGCTCCCCTTTCGAGGTTGGTTGAGGAGACCTTCCAGACATTCTGAGTAGGAATTCTGTGTTGACGGTGCGTGTTGTTTTATTTGTTGTTGTTTTTCCTACTCGAAGGTCGGCATTGTAAATGTCAGTCTAAAGATTTGCTCTTCTTCTTTCTTTTTTTTCTTTTTTTTTTTTTTTGACAAGTGGTGCAAACCCATTGTGCTTCCTCAAACACTTTCTTAGAAAAGCATAGCGACTGTGTGATAATTTCTCTCTGTGTTAATGCACTTAACTAACCAGCTTGCCATATGTTATTACATTATGTTAGCTAACAGTTTTTGCCCAATCAGTTAGGTTTCCCAGTAACCATAATGGTACCGGGCAGCGCACTGGCACTTACAGTGTCTCACAAGAGTGAGTACACCCCTCACATTTTTGTAAATATTTGATTATATCTTTTCATGTGACAACTCTGAAGAAATGACACTTTGCTACAATGTAAAGTAGTGAGTGTACAGCTTGTCTAACAGTGTAAATTTGCCATCCCCTCAAAATAACTCAACACACAGCCATTAATGTCTAAACCGCTGGCAACAAAAGAGAGTACACCCCTGTGAAAATGTCCAAATTGGGCCCAATTAGTCATTTTCCCTCCCCAGTGTCATGTGAATTGTTAGTGTTACAAGGTCTCAGGTGTGAATGGGGAGCAGGTGTGTTAAATTTGGTGTCATCGCTCTCACACTCCCTCATACTGGTCACTGGAAGTTCAACATGGCACCTCATGGCAAAGAACTCTCTGAGGATCTGAAAAAAAGAATTGTTGCTCTACATGAAGATGGCCTAGGCTATAAGAAGATTACCAAGACCCTGACACTGACCTGCAGCACGGTGGCCAAGAGCATACAGCGGTTTAACAGGGCAGGTTCCACTCAGAACAGGCCTCGCCATGGTCGACCAAAGAAGTTGAGTGCACGTGCTCAGCGTCATATCCAGAGGTTGTGTTTGGGAAATAGACGTATGAGTGCTGCCAGCATTGCTGCAGAGGTTGAAGGGGTTGGGGGTCAGCCTGTCAGTGCTCAGACCATACGCCGCACACTGCATCAAATTGGTCTGCATGGCTGTCGTCCCAGAAGGAAGCCTCTTCTAAAGATGATGCACAAGAAAGCCCGCGAACAGTTTGCTGAAGACAAGCAGACTAAGAACATGGATTACTGGAACCCTGTCCTGTGGTCTGATGAGACCGAGATAAACTTATTTGGTTCAGATGGTGTCAAGCGTGTGTGGCGGCAACCAGGTGAGGAGTACAAAGACAAGTGTGTCTTGCTTACAGTCAAGCGTGGTGGTGGGAGTGTCATGGTCTGGGGCTGTATGAGTGCTGCCGGCACTGGGGAGCTACAGTTCATTGAGGGAACCATGAATGCCAACATGTACTGTGACATACTGAAGCAGAGCATGATCCCCTGGCTTCGGAGCCTGGGCCGCAGGGCAGTATTCCAGCATGATAACGACCCCAAACACACCTCCAAGACGACCACTGCCTTGCTAAAGAAGCTGAGAGTAAAGGTGATGGACTGGCCAAGCATGTCTCCAGACCGAAACCCTATTGAGCATCTGTGGGGCATCCTCAAATGGAAGGTAGAGGAATACAAGGTCCCTAACATCCACCAGCTCCGTGATGTCATCCTGGAGGAGTGGAAGAGGACTCCAGTGGCAACCTGTGAAGCTCTGGTGAACTCCATGCCCAAGAGGGTTAAGGCAGTGCTGGAAAATAATGGTGGCCACACAGTGTGTGGACACACTGGGCCCAATTTGGACATTTTCACTTAGGAGTGTACTCACTTTTGTTGCCAGCGGTTTAGACATTAATGGCTGTGTGTTGAGTTATTTTGAGAGGACAGCAAATTTACACTGTTAGACAAGCTGTCCACTCACTACTTTACATTGTAGCAAAGTGTCATTTCTTCAGAGTTGTCACATGAAAAGATACAATCAAACATTTACAAAAATGTGAGAGGGTGTACTCACTTTTGTGAGATACTGTATGTTTGCCAGATAAGTGATTTTATTCAGTATTTAGTAATCTACAGGGTGTCCCAAAAGTCTCCATACATAGGGGAAATTAACACTTTATGTTAAAATCCATGGCAGCTTTGCCACAGCTTCCTGATCCGGCCATGAGAACGATTTCACTGCGTTCTTCTTTTGTCAAACGCATTCTCAAAGGCTGTCTGGGAAAAGATTACACGTGTGTGTGTGTGTGTGTGTGTATATATATATATATATATATATATATATATATATATATATATATATATATATATAATATGAAACATTTTGGAAGACATTTTGCTAAAAAGCGTTAATTTCCCCTATGTACAGAGACTTCTGGGATAGCAATGGCATCTTTACAAGGACTTAGTGAAATTTCTAAATGTATAAAAGTTAGAAAAACGATTTTACTGAAGAAACGCAAAACTCCAGCTTCAATTTGACTTTATCACCATACCACCGTGCTGCAGAACTTTAAGCCAATATTTGAGCTGGACGCTCAATACACAGTATAAAACACACACACACACACACACACACACACAAAATAAAACCCCCTAGCGCTCAATACATTGTAAAACACAAAACCCAAGTTCACTGGTATAAAATAAGACTGCCTTGAGTTATTTGCAGTTACAGATAGCGTTAGTGTTGCTTGAACAACAGGATCACCTGAGGCAGTTCATTTCCATGAAACATTTGAGTAAACTTAACTTCTCCCACTCGAGTTTTGAAGAAAAAAACAACCAAAAAAACAAATCCATCTGTTATTAATGCGTTTTGGCGCTTCACCCATATGCTCCTTGACTGTGTGATTGAGATAATTGCAGCCATGATGTAATTTCCTGTACTCAACGCACAGGCTTTTTTTAGGCTTCTTCATGTCTGAGGTCAACCATATAACGTATTGCTATAATATAATTTTGGGGTGGGATATGAAACCAAAAAAAAAAAAAACCACCTCGCTGAGGTTGTTTTTTTCTTTCTTTCTGCAGTACAAGTATTCAGTTGTTTTGGTTAAGGAAAGTGTTTAAACAGACTTGATTTTTATTCGATATATAGGCCACACGGTTTTATGCTGCACCTGGGAATACCAATATAGCATTAGGTTAACTGTATCGCTATTTCAGCTTTCCTTATCACTGTGTATCACCCGGGCTCTTAATTCGAGCCGTTCTCTGCTTACCATCTTGGGAACAGAAGCCCACGAATTCCATTACCGAATTAGTAATGTTAATGACTTACACGGACAGAGTTGTAAATTAGGAATATAACACGCTGTTTTTAAGTCTCTGGGATCGTTTGCCGTTCCAAATACGTTCCGTACAAGACCCGTTGCCGTTGAAAGTTCAGCAAATTAGTCATCAGCAACGCAGGTGTCCGGATTGCTCGAGGAAACCTGGCACTTTGGCTCGTTCATACGGAGCAATGTAGAAAGCCTCGGGCGCGTATGGGACTCACCAGACCAATAAAATATCACCACGTGACATAAATCAGAAAGAAAGTGTTTTTGGATATTGTGTGTGTGTGTGTGTGTGTGTGTGTGTGGTGGAATATTCCGGAACAGCTCCGGACTGGACCGAGGTGAATAAATAGCTGTATTATGGACATACAGGAAGCAGTGTTGAGCAACCTGCGATCTATTACGCTTAGATCTTTCACTGTTGCTCTTGGCACATGAAGCACAATCACACAAATTTAACAAGCGGGTGAGAGCGTTTTTCGGTAATTGAGCCCAGGCACAAACTCACGATGGATTCGTTTTTTTAATTATTACTATTCTTTCTTTCTCTCTTTTTTCCCAGGCACCCGCTTTCAATTGAAAGTTTCCTCGCAGTCCGGTGCAAATATTCCAGGCGTTTCAGGACAGAAAGACGGGCACGGCGCTCTAAATAGGCCGGGCTCGTCCTCGGGAGGCGAATCTGAGACGTTTTAAATACGAAACGCTTGATTATGTTTAAGTACGGGGACGACAGTGGAGGGCAACTGATTATCTGCGTGTATTCTGCGCGCGTGATTTACCGGCCACATCTTACAGGGGAAAGAACGACGGACAGCTCGAGAGGCCGATGTCCTGCTGCTCGCCGCGTCCTAGCTTTTTATAGAGGTCGCGCGCACAGAGGACAATTCACGAGGAGCGCGAAGCAGCAGCAGCAGCAGCAGCAGGGCATCTGAACAGTCTGCAAAGCTAAAACACAAACCGGCACATTAATAATAGCGCAGCAGAGCGTTGCATTGCTAGATTTGTTCAGTATAAATAGATTCGTCCTAGTTTGCGTCCAAAGCTATTCCTAGGCCGACATTCTGCCGTTTCAGTGCACACAGTACTGTAGCTCAGCCGTAAAACATGCTTTTTAGCATTTCAGCCATTTTATGATGCATAAAAGCAATTACTTCCTGTTGATGACTCGAGTGTTGCACTAGGCCAATTGAATATACTGATGTTATTTGGTTCGGATTACCCCGGGGTTGATTTGTGGTTAATAATCATTGGAAATTAATTACAGGTTAACACCAGCACTAAATCGGAAATCTTGTGCGTCTACATTTTGTTTACCAGATAAACTGCTGGGTTCCCCCCCCCCCCCCCTTCCCCCCCTTCCTTGCTTCATAGCATTTTAATACCACACAGTCATATACACACGGACGTTTGAGATCCAGCGCACAAAACACATCACTTTGATTCATGGGTTTATGACCGAAGTGTAATTGTGTTAGCCATTATTGACGAGAAATATTTCATTAAAACCGTTGCCGTGGAGATGACACATTTTCTCCCCTTCCGTCGCGGCGTTTCTCAGCGTGCAGCACGCTACTATCAATACTAATGCATGCCAATAACCTTAGCATCAATGCTCGTCCGCTTTAATAGGCTGCAGTAACGAGGACACATAATAAGCAGCTTCTGTCAAAAATATTCAGCGTCTCGGTCTGTATCTCTTCATTTCCGTCTCTCTCGAGATCTCCGTGTTCAAATTATTATTTTGACCTGTGCTTTTCAAAGAGACAGGCAGCTATTAAAGCTCATCCATCAAGCCCGATTCACTCGACGGTGAGAAAGCGCCGGGAACGGTTGGTGCCGAGGGTGAGACGGTCCTGGAATGCATCACGTGGAGATGACACCAACGTATCACTTGCTGGCAATCCACCAGGCCGGTAGAACACCCTGGGAGTTGTCTTTCTTGTAGCTTAGCTCGGGTGTAGCTGCACCCAGGCTTGCGAGGAAAGATGGCAGCTCCGATATCGAACAATGTCTTAGCAAGCGCTCAGGGGTTTTGTTTTTCTTTCTACAAAAAAACAAAACAATCAGAGGATCTTTTATTTGTGTTTTCGTGAAGAAAGAACGCAAAGCATGAGCAGACACATTTTGAGAGCGTTAACAAGCCGACTGCAGATGTGGAGATACTGCACTGTAAACTTCCATAACAAGCTCGGGCAGATACTGCAACCAGGACACAGCCATTATCAGATGTTTATCTATGACGCGTTGTCTTCCATGAGCCAAAAATGTTAATTGAAATTTAATCCGCACTAACATTTTGGTTTCATATACTTTTGAAAGGGAAAAAAAAAGTGGCGTGGTATGAAATCGGCGAGTTTGTGTGCTTTCGCTGCCTTCGACTGCTGTTTTTTTTTTTTTTCTTTTTTTTTCCCCCCGACAATTTTATAACTTGACATTCTGTCCCACCGGGTAATAAGCAAGTCGTATATTTTCCACTTCTTTAACAACCAGCGAAAAACAAAAGCTCCCTTTTTAATCTGAACGTTTATTTGACTCGGTGCTTTTTTGTGTCTCAAGTCGCAGGCCCTCAGGCCTCCGTTCGAAACTTTTTATAAGATTAAATAACTAATGATTATTAGCATTCAGACATGCTTTACCACATACATCCTGCATTTTAGGTTTAATTGGCCCTCTTTGGCAGGGGCGCCGAGTAGAGAGGTGTTATGTAAATATATTCCCACAGAGGGCCATTTGACATTTCGTGGAGCACTTGTGCTGTAAACTAGGAGAACATTGCCATATTTAAAGAAACAGAGTCCCTTTCCAGGGATGCGATAAGACGTGCGAGGCTTTAGACAGATCCGATGGGTTGATTTGGCGACCAATCAGCGCCTTCTGCTCTCCTCGTGACAAAGGCCTCTTGTCAAGGCTATTAAAGGAAAATTGCATAATGCAATTTCCAGTCCGCTCTAATGATAGTGCAGTCCTTCCCAATTAAATACCAAAGAGATAAGAATGGCTTTCTTTAGGAAAGGTTTGATTTTACGAGTCAAATGACTGTGGCTGATTTTTTTTTCTTTCTTTTTTTTTCCCCCCCGCTGTCTCTTTTCCCCCCACCATCCGCTCTGGCCCCAGGCATAATCTAATCAGGAAAATGTATGCAGACTGCCCAACGATCAACACAGGACTCCGGGACCAAATTGTGAATAGAAAGCAGAATACGGCCTGGTTCATACTCGACGCACGGATGCAGAAGCGGCAGCAACACGAGCGCCATCGCGAACATTTGAAAGATTAAAAGCCGCCTAGCAGTACTCGAAACCGCACAGCGACGTTAAACTCACTGAGGTGTTTAACGTGTCTTTCTTAAAACTTTCTGCCGTCGTCATGATTGTTGTCATTATTTATTTTGGGCGGCTGTGGTTCAGGTCGTAGAGCAGGGTTTCCGCTAATCGCAGGGTTGGCGGATCGATTCCCGGCCCACGTGACTCCACACGCCGAAGTGTCTTTCGGCAAGACACTGAACCCCGAGTTGCTCCCGATGGCAAGTTAGCGCCTTGCATGGCCGCTCTGCTACCATTGGTGTGTGTGTGTGTGTGAATGGGTGAATGAGACACAGTGTAAAGCGCTTTGGAATCGCTAAGGTTAAAAAAGCGCCATATAAGTGCATTAACATTATATGTCTCAAAATCAAAAACTCTGACCCGCTGGTATTGCACCACACAGACACGTAGCATTAATCTCTAAAGACGTCACAAACGATACTCGAAACTTCCGCAAGACCACGTGCCAAAACCCGGCTTGCGTACATGTAAAAGCAAGCATGAGCCACACTCGAAAGAGGGCAAGAGGAAAAACTGGGGGGAAGAAAGTAAATGAACTGCTTTTCTATCGATGTGTGGAGGTCTGTGCTTGGTACAAAGGGACAGTTTCCACAAAGCGAAAGCCACTATACTATATACAGTGCTAAGCGAATTGGCCAATTTCACTCACCACTTAGAGGAAGTGAGTATGTGCACCGCATCTCTGCGTCTGCCTTAAGTGGCTCTAAGACATGCAATAAAAGTCCTATAAAAAGATAAACACGGCACATCAAAGAGCGTCATGTTGCCTTTTCTGTCCAGAGCCTCTCGAGTTCATTTAAAGTTACCCGAATTCCTCTAGCCAGGGGCTTATGCACAAAAGCCCGTCGTCGATGGACTTCTCTCTACAAACAATAAGAAAAACCATGACGTGTTTTTTTTTTTTTTTTTTTTAGGTTGAAAAAGCTCCAGTATTTGCCCGGTATTTACTAATGAACTCATAACCCTGAAAAGAACCGTCCTCCGTGCACCTGGCTGTTTTTCAGGATTCTGAATACTTGTCCAAATCCAAAGTCTTTTGACCATGGTGACAGATGTAAACTCACTTAGTCGAGTGGATTGTGTTTTACAGCTCCTTGGCAGCTCCTCCTAAGCTGCTGACACATCTGAAGCACTCCAGTCTATTGAAGGCTGCAAGCAGCTGAGGTTTTTAGTGCCATGTTATTAGAGCCCATATTCCGAACGTGGGTTTTTATCAGGGGTATGATTTGTTTTTGTTTGTTTTGTTTTTTTCCCTTTATATTTACGTTTTTGACACAACTGAGGGATCTCATGACTATAGCAGGAGTTGCGCACTATCTCGCCTTGAGCTCTGATTGTGCAGGACTGAATGATGGAACCCCGCCAGCGGTCTACTTTTTTTAAATTTTTTTTTATTTATTGCCAATTCGAACAGACGGCTGTCGTGTTAAAACAGTAAAATATTATATCTCGCGTGTCTGTGCTTCAACCCAGGCAAACCTTCACTCATCACTATCATGTTAAATAATCTATATGAGTTCAGGTTGTGCCTCCTCAGGCTTGTGAAATACCACAGGCCTAGTAAGATATATGGAGACTGTAGGAGAAGAAGGCAAGAATCAGCAGTGACCTTTTTTGCACTGCGCAAGCTGACTTAGCGATTTGCAGTTAATTCACGCTTCAGCTGTAAGAAACAACACGAAAATATCACTCGACCCTTGAGCAAGTGGAACTGTAGAATTTATTTTTTTTCTCTCGGAACGTTGGCCTAGTCCGCAACAGATCGTACATTTCTGATGATCTTTCTTTCTCTGTGTGCGTGCAGGTGATGATGGCGAGGATAAGAGGGTCCTGGTGCTAAGCTATCCACAGTACTGTCGCTACCGCTCCATCATCGCACGGCTCCGTGAGCGGCCTGCCTCGCTCCTGACGGACCAGGTGGTACTAGCTCTGGGGGGTATCGCTACGCTCACAAGCAGCACTCAGATTCTCTACTGCAGGGACACATTCGAGCACCCCACACTGCTGGAGAACGACAGCATCTGCGACGAATTTGGTAAGAACCCTTCACTCGACGACAGTTGGTTTGAAACTTCTCTCTGATCGAGAGTTGACGGTACCAATCGGTGTACGTACCTTCTTTAAAAAAACAAACAAAAACATAAGTTGGCTGGTGAGATTACTGGTGGCGAACGGCAGAGTTGGGAAGATCTCAAGTGGTGAGAAAGCAGCCGGGCTGAACGAGTGAGTGATCAAAACGATGGTTGAATTGATGAATAAATGGATGGGGGATAGGGCAGGCAGGTGAAAGAATGAACGTATTGACAGACGATGGCATAGACAGAAGTCGGAGATGTTCAATCAAAACGCGATAAGACGTGAAATAGGTGGACGGATGAATGGATAAGAGGGTAGATGGGTGAATGATGAACTAATATGATGGAATAGATGGATGGGTGAATGCATAGACAGGTGATCGAATAGATGGATGGCTCCAAGATATAGAAATAAGACATTTTAATACTACTTGTATCAGATGGATGGATGGATGATGCATGGATAAATGGTGGGGTGAGTGGATGGAGAGATGTATGGATTTAAGGAGAACTAGAGGAATGAGTTAATAGATAGATTGAGTTTTTTTATATATATATATATAGATAGATAGATAGATAGATTGGTGAGTAGATAAATGAAGAAATGAATATATTTTTTGTGGGGGGAAATAAAAGGAAGCATGGATGTATTAGATAGATGGATGGATATGGGGCATGAATAGATGGGCATTTAATGGATATGGAATAAAGAGGTGGATGGATGGATAGATGAATGAATGGAGGAATGGATGCAGGGATGAATGAAGCATGGCTAGATGGGAAAATGAACGCGTTGTGGGAAGGATAAACCGGCGCGTGTAGATTGATAGGCGGATGAATGACATGACGCATGGATAGAGGGATAGAAGGATGGATGGATGATAGATGGATGGATATGGACATGGCTAGGCTGGAGGATGGAGGATGGATATGGTGCATGAATAGATGGGCATTTAATGGATATGGAATAAAGAAATGGTTGGATGGATGGATGGATAGATGAATGAATGGAGGAATGGATAAATGGATGCAGGGATGAATGAAGCATGGCTAGATGGGAAAATGAACGCATTGCGGGAAGGATAAACAGGCACGTGTAGATTGATAGGCGGGTGAATGACGTGACACATGGATAGATGAATGGATAGAGGAATAGAAGGATGGTTGGATGGAGGAATGATTTAATGGAGGGATGCATGAATAGCTTGATGGACAGATGAATAAAAGGATGGTTGATGCGGTACATGATTAGACGGATAGATGGTTGAACAGATGAGTAGGTGGGAGAATGAAAGTAACCGCCTACATAAGTTTCTGATGGATGAACTTCCACGATGCTCTGATCAAACCAGCATCTCCGTGAAGGTTAATCACATGACGGCTATTAAAGCGTCTCAGGAGAGGCTTTGGCGAGGCAGTGGGCACTGGTGCTGGCACATCAGCAGGCATAAAGGACTTGTAGCCAGTTTGTTCACACAGGCGATAATTAAAGCAGACACACGGTTGGGTTTTAGCCTGGCAAGCCCGGCCAGCTTTCCAGCCTCAGCTTGATAGATGAATGAGACGGGCGTCCCCCATGACGTACCAGTGATCTTTTACCCCTGAGGTCAGAGCCGGGCTTTAAGGTCTGTCAGTCTCTGCCACAGCCATGAACACGTCTGTCTTCCGTTTGCTTTGATCGTCCGAGTGTTGTGTTGTTGCTCGCCGTCAGCACTGCTTTTAAAAGTGATACAGCCACCGGCACACTAAAGGGAGCGCTTGTTTGCAGCTTGAACTGGTTCTCGAAACACTTTTACGTGACAAGCAGGACCCGCTAATATCGCGTTTTTGCTCGTAAGAGACATATTACTGACTGACAGCTGGTTACCCGAGTTGTTAGAACAGCGCATTAGGAAGCAGTGAAGAAGCAAAAAAAAAAGCATTCTTACCTTAACCAGTAGAGTCAGGCGTCACCACTTAACACGAATGCAAATCCGCTACTGTTGTGCAATACTAATTATACCACAGAGCGTTTGAATTCTCAAATCTAAAGGCGTTGAGTCATTTTCTATAACAGCAGCTGCGACACAAATGCCAGCTTGTAATTCCAATTACTGTTTTATGTTAATGCGTTATTGTTTCTATAGTAACAACTCATTCACAGGGACATGTAGTGCAGATGCTGCACATCAACTAAGGCTAATAATAAACAGTTTAAGAAGACATCTTGTTGTTGAACAAATATATGACCGACACAGCGAAGTCTCCTGTAAGGAGACATTTATTTAGCGTTTATGGAAGGAGTTTCCAGTGCAAGCACGTAGGCCCTGTTTACACTAGTGCGTTTTCGACTTAGGTAAACGCCGAAGACCCCGTTTTAGTTTGAAAACTCCGGGCTCGCGTTTCAGTGTAGACACACCAAAACTTTTGAAAATGAAGGCGTGGCTTCGCCCACATTCGCCCCCTGATTGGGTCTTCCGGATCATTGTATATCCTTCCCTGATTCGCCAAGCCCCTACCATACGCCCATTACGCTACCTTGATCGTATACACAACAACACGGAGACTGAACCGCAAGCTTCGCTGGCTTTGTGGTCATTCTCAGCAGCCACTGTGCAGTTCGATTCTGTATTTGATAAAACTGCAGCTGCCTACATGCGCAAGAGGCGAGCTACGATTCGAGCGATCAGCAGCGAATCTCATTTCGAGCGGCGCAAGACCTGCATGGAACACCGGTTTGGACTAGCACCCGACTTCCTGTTTACACTTGTACGCGCATGCCCAGTGTGCACGAACGGTCATGTGACATGCGTATTCGGCCGTACCGTGTGGACGGAGATCGTTTCTCTAACACAGCGGAAACGCCAGTGCGGACCAGGATCGTTTTCATTTTAAAACGAATTCGCACCGGTGTGAACAGGGCCTTAGTAAGTTTTCAGGACAAAAGACATTGCGCATTTTGATTTCTCAATAATATAGCAAGCCGAGTTTCTTTTTGTCTTATTAACCATAAAAGAATTAAAGAAAACGTTCGCCTCACGCCTCCAGGGTCGGGGGTTCGATTGCCACCGTGGCCCTGTGTGTGCGGAGTTTGCATGTTCTCCCCGTGCTGCGGGGGTTTCCTGCGTGTACTCCGGTTTCCTCCCGCAGTCCAAAGACATGCATGGTAGGCTGACTGGCGTGTCTAAAGTGTCCGTAGAGTATGAATGAGTGTGTGAGTGTGTATGTGATTGTGCCCTGTGATGGATTGGCACCCTGTCCAGGGTGTACCCCGCCTCGTGCCCCATGCCCCCTGGGATAGTCTCCAGGTTCCCCGTGACCCTGAAAAGGATAAGCGCTATAGAAGATGGATGGAATTAAAGAAAGAAAGCCTGGCAAATGCAAAGGGCTGTTTATAGCTGCTATAACACAAGCGATAAAGGGAGATCGCTCGTCTCGTGGATGCTTGACAACATTAAATGCATCTATAAGCGGTTAAAAAGCCCAAAGTGTCATTCATTAATCATTTAAAAATTGCCAACGTTGGCAAATCGCTGTTGTGTAAGAAGGATAAAACACTTCAGGACGTCCTGTTTCTGGAAAACAAACCCCACCCCATCATGAATTATTTCCCTACACCATGTCGTGCTTTTTCCTCACTCAAAAAATACAGTATGTTCAAAAACAATAATTAATGAGACGCTCGAGTCTGCGAATAGCAGATGATCTTTTTGTGCGCGAATGTTTTGTGTCCTTTCATATCTGGTTCTATTCATACACCCAGACGTTTCTTTTTTTTTGATTTATTTTTTGATTTCCTTCTTTCTTTACAGTTATGATGAACGAAGAGGAAGTATTCATTCTGAGAATCAACAGCAATGTGACAAATATCAATCAGTAGCTCTCGCCTTATCCGCCAACGATAAAACATGATCATACCGTCAACGATAACATTTCTTTTATTCTGGTACTGCATACTCTGCCCTCGAAAAGGTTACCGACCATGGCAGTTCTTTGGATTTATGTCCAAGCAGAATCCGCTTTCAAGTCTGCCAAAAAGATCAACTCATGGGTGGCGAGGCAAGCAGGGTTTTTTTTATTTTATTTTTTTTTTCCCTCTCACTCTAGGGCTGTTAATGTAATAACTTAGAACAGCAGCAGCTTTGCGTAAATGGCTCACAGTGTACTTAATGGGTTATCTCTTGCATATAAAGGACACATGATTTGGCTATGAATTACAGGAAAATATCAGATGTGCAATCTGGGTTTTGCAATAGACAGCACTATTTGGTAAGCGCGCATTCAGAGCTTGTTGAAAACCCCAGCACACTTTGATCAGAACGCGGTTCTTCGCGGCCAAGCATTAAACAGTGCTCGTTATAACAAGCCATCATTTTAGTTAACTTAAGGGTGTGTTATGCATTAAGCTCTGAACATATGCGTGTGAAGTCATCGCTCGTGTAAAGGCATAGATGTGATTTTGGCTGTTCTGGAGCACATCAGAGCAAGCGCGTTGAGAGAAATCATAGGGGACAAGGAAGAAATGAAAACATGGAGTGGTTTTTTTTTTTTTTTTTTTTTTTTTTTTTTTCCTTTTCTTTTCTTCATGCCCAGAGTGAAGGTTACTTGGTGGAAAATCTCCCGTGTTCAGCCTAACCATTAACTTTACAGAGAAAGTAACGTGGCTTCCAGAGCCTTGGCATTCGAGAGGGCTGTCCGATGGTTTTGAGAAGGTTCCAGTACGTTAGAGAGAGTAGCGGCCAGCGCAGAGGGTTACGTTTCAGGAAAATGTGGCGGGAATGGTGTAGCTCGCCCGCTCGTCTTGCTCACGCGTATTTTTTAGTAAGTCGATCCCGAAGCCTGCCGCCAATTGCAGTTTCATCTGCTCCGTCTTTTAACGGAAATGTCCGCCGCCCGCTCTTCTGGCCCACGCGTCAGTCTCTCTCTCCGTCTCTCCGTCAAGCGAACTTAAAAGGCTGCTTAGTTGACTTAAAGGTCTTACTCATACACGAGTGGAGAAACATGTTAGGAATGTAATTAGAACCTGTGGAACCCCATTTTTTCTTGCGATTGTAATGCATTGTATCGTGCGCCCCGTAGACGCTCCTCTCCTCAGCATTGTCCGACCCCGGGTCACGTGACTCCCGATGACAGCCCGAACAATTACGGCTGCCACGGTCCTCTCCGGCCGCGGCGTACTGCAAAGCCAACTCTTAATAGCCATGCCTCCTAGTGCAAGAGACACCACCGCCCTGTTTAGGAATAATAAATTAGAGAGACATAAAAACAAACCACAGTTCCTCTTCCATGAAGGACACGGTCTCTGAAAAGCGCAGAGCAGGGAAAAGAGAGAGGACTGAAGTGTCTCTTTAGATAGGTAATGGTAATGGGGGGACTATTGAAGAGTGTGTTTTTTTTTTTTTTTTTTTTTTTTTTTTAAACATGGAAGCTCTGTAATGGCTGTGCTGTTATTCCCCCTCTCCTGATTCATTTCCTGTCTCTGAGGACATTTATTTTTAGGAAGTCAGTATTATTATGTGGGCATATGCTTAATGATTGCAGTGTGAAGCACAGGCATAAAAGCTGCATTATGGAGTGAAGAGGGTTTTTTTTTATTTTTTGCACTGTGGAACGTCAGAGAGAACGAAGACGTTAATGTTCTCTAGTCGTCAGGACACATGTTTTGTGCCAGATGATGAGATGTCTGTTAACGCTGGATCTTTTTCTACTTGTATCCAGGCTTCGGTTTTTCTTTTTCCATAGTGTGACAGGAATGTAGTGTATCTGATTAGAGCATGATTGGTGCATAGCAATGAGGATGGAAATGAATGATAGCCTGTTGTTTGGGAAAGAGAGGAGGCAACTCTCATGGACGCAGCCCATAGCCCCATTGTTGTTTATCATCAAGGACCCTCTTGTGTCGCAGCCACTGTTCAGAAGTGTTAATAATTTGTGCTTAAGTAAATCAAATTGCAGGCCAATGGCGCGCTCTTCGGGTCCGCAGTTTGCGGAGCGAGCACTCCGATTTCATCCTCTGCCTCATTTAGAGGATGTGTTTACCACATACACGGCAATAAAAATGGGTCATTTATTTTCCTCCCATGGAAAAAAAAAAGAAATGAAAAAAAGAAAAAAAAAAAGCCCTAGCAGTGAAGTGTGTATATGTGGGGCATGTTTTTATATCTTGATGGGAACCAAGTGGCATCACGAGGATTACAAATATCACACAAGTTATTCGGAATGAAAAATTCTTTTTTTCAGCTTTTTAAAAAATTTATTTATTGTTTTTTTTTTTAAAAAAAAAAAAGGTCAAAACACTTCTATAGACAAATGCAAGCGGTTACTAAGGTTACCAACTGAGGTTAGATTTAGATGTAGACATAGCCACATTAATAATTGTGTCAGTGGAAGATCCTGATAAGGATAGTAAGACAAATGTGTGTGTGTGTGTGTGTGTGTGTGTGTGTTGGTTAATTTCGCATCCATGTGGCCAAGTGTGTCTTTTGGAGAAGATTTTAATAGGCATTTCGGAGAACGGGGTTTGATTGATACCATATTTTGGAGAAGAGCGGGGACATCTGCGTGCTGCGAGTGAGCTTGTCGAAGAGAATATTAATACTCCAGATATTTTTCATCGCTTTTTAAAGCGCCAGGCATGGAGAAGTACGGCGACTCGACTCGGGGCCTTAGAGGAAGTGGGCACCGGCTTCTCTGCTCGACCATGTGGCTCACGGCGCATTTGAATAATTAGATGCAGGGGAAAAAGATTTATTATCCCAGGCGCATACGGAAGAAACTGTTTTTTTTTTTTTTTTTTTTTTTTTTTCCCCCCCCAGAATCTTGAGAAACATCAGACAGCCCTCCTTTCCCCGCTTCATCCCCTGCGCTGTTTCATCAAATAAGGGAGGGAGGAAAAATACGAAATGAAGTAAGAATTACCTATTACCCAGTTCCTTTTGCAATCGGATCCGGTTCTCAAGCTTTGGCGCTTGCGTAAACAAAGCTTTCTCTCAAATTTGATTCAGCATTAAGTCTTTCCAGAGAATTTGACACCCCCCTTCCTCCCCCCATCCCCCTCCCCCTCCCCGCTTCTATTTATATTGGATATGAAGTTCTTTGTCGTTCCCTGTGTCTTCATTGGAAATTAAATTCTGGTGTTTGCTCAGAACAAAAAAAGTATTGCAGTTAAGTAGTGCAGCAGGGAAATTTCCCAAATTCCATAGGAGATATCTTTCCCTCTTTCTCTCTCTCTCTCTCTCTCTCTCTTTCTTTTTTTTTTCTTTTTCATGTTTTCTCCCTCTGTCTCTCCTCTGGCTGTACTTGGCTTTGCTAGATTTAATGCAGGTAATTAATGCCATCCAGATGTTGCAGTCAGATCCATTTTGGTGCTGCACGCTGGAAGCACGGACAAGCTCAGGCAGGCTCCATCCACACTAATCACTTAATACTCTCGAGAAGGATTGTACGAGCAGTTAAGTAAACAGTACGTAAAATGATTACTATTTTCCGTGCACAAACCGTACAATTAGCCCCAACACACGCTTTTACACTCATCGTTTGCATTAAACAGGGGGTGGGGGGGTGGGGGGGAGGGGGGGCTGTAACCCTCCCTTTACCTTTCAGGTTTTTGTCCTTTTTATCGCTCTGTATCTCTAGCCTCCTGTCCGTCTGCATGGACGAGTTTTTCATTCCTCAGTGCTGTTTTGTACATTAGGTTTGATGATTTAGGTCTGGGCTTTTTTTTTTTTTTCTTTTTTTTTTCACCCATTTCACAATCTGGATTGAATTACTAAAGGTCATGCATTTTTTAATAGCCCATATGCCTCATCCATGTGTCATATTAAGAATTCAAGACCAAAGCGAAGCGCTGCCTATTTTTCAATCCAAAGTTATACTTGTTTTTATTTCCGTCATACTCCCGGCCTCGTCAGGGTCAGAGTGAAGCCTCCCTTTCTACCCCCCCTCCTCCTTAAAATCCGAAATCTTTTCCCCCCAGACTGTAATTTGCATAATAGTCCAACGAAGTTACAATATTTCCCCGAATTTGGTAATGAATAACACACAGGTCATCCAGATATATATGACTGCACACCCCGTGTGTGTGTGTGTGTGTGTGTGTGTGAGTAGTCTGCTCATGTACTTTGTGGTTTTCTGCCGCTGTGACTCTGGGGTCAGTGATATTAGTTTAAATGGGTTTTACAGTGTGCTATTTGCTCACGTCAAATTGTTTGCTATTCCAACAAATGCTCACTTCACCAGCAGGACCATCTGATGGAGATTCATGTAAAGCTGGCCGATATGATGATATATCAATAGCAGCGATATAATAATATAATGTCAATATCAGTGATGCGACTGTAATATCAATATCGTAGATATGACTATAATATTAATATCAGTGATATGAATATAATATTGATATCATTGATATGACTATATGATATGATTATCATATCAATATCGGCGATATGACTATAATGCTAATATCAGCAATATGACTATATAATATCAATATCAGCGATAGAACTATATCAATATCAGCAAAATGACTATAATATTGATATCTGTAATATGACTATATTATATCAATATCAGCGATAGAACTATATCAATATCAGCAAAATGACTATAATATTGATATCTGTAATATGACTATATTATATCAATATCAGCGATAGAACTATATCAATATCAGCAAAATGACTATAATATTGATATCTGCAATATGACTATGACTATATAATATCAATACCGGCGATATGACTATAATATTGATATCTGTAATATGACTATATAATATCAATACCGGCGATATGACTATAATATTGATATCTGTAATATGACTATATAATATCAATACCGGCGATATGACTATAATATTGATATCTGTAATATGACTATATAATATCAATATCAGCGATATGACTATAATATTGATATCTGTAATATGACTATATAATATCAATATCAGTGATATGACTACAATATTAATATCAGCAATATGACTATAATATTGGTATCTGCAATATGACTATATAATATCTATATCTGCGATATGTCTATAATATTGATATCCGCAATAGGGACTATACAATATCGATATCAGCGATATGACTATATGATATCAATATCGGCGATATGACTATAAAATTGATATCGGCGATATGACTATAAAATTGATATCGGCGATATGACTATATAATATCAATATCAGCGATATGACTACAATATCGATATCAGCGATATGACTACAATATCAATATCAACGATATGACTATAATATCGATATCAACGATATGACTATAATATCGATATCGGTGATATGACTATAATATCGATATCAACGATATGACTATAATATCGATATCGGTGATATGACTATAATATCGATATCGGCGATATGACTATAATATTGATATCGGTGATATGACTATAATATTGATATCGTGATATGACTATAATATTGATATCGGCGATATGACTATAATATTGATATCGGCGATATGACTATAATATTGATATCGGCGATATGACTATAATATTGATATCGTGATATGACTATAATATTGATATCGTGATATGACTATAATATCGATATCGGCGATATGACTATAATATCAATATCGGCGATATGACTGTAATATTGATATCGTGATATGACTATAATATCGATATCGGCGATATGACTATAATATCAATATCGGCGATATGACTATAATATTGATATCGTGATATGACTATAATATTGATATCGGCGATATGACTATAATATTGATATCGTGATATGACTATAATATTGATATCGTGATATGACTATAATATTGATATCGGCGATATGACTATAATATTGATATCGGCGATATGACTATAATATTGATATCGTGATATGACTATAATATTGATATCGGCGATATGACTATAATATTGATATCGTGATATGACTATAATATTGATATCGTGATATGACTATAATATTGATATCGTGATATGACTATAATATTGATATCGTGATATGACTATAATATCGATATCGGCGATATGACTATAATATTGATATCGGCGATATGACTATAATATTGATATCGGCGATATGACTATAATATCGATATCGTGATATGACTATAATATTGATATCGGCGATATGACTATAATATTGATATCGTGATATGACTATAATATTGATATCGGCGATATGACTATAATATTTATATCGGTGATATGACTGTAATATTGATATCGGCGATATGACTATAATATTGATATCGGTGATATGACTGTAATATTGATATCGGCGATATGACTATAATATTGATATCGGTGATATGACTGTAATATCGATATCGGCGATATGACTATAATATTTATATCGGTGATATGACTGTAATATTGATATCGGTGATATGACTGTAATATTGATATCGGCGATATGACTATAATATTGATATCGGTGATATGACTGTAATATCGATATCGGCGATATGACTATAATATTTATATCGGTGATATGACTGTAATATCGATATCGGCGATATGACTATAATATTGATATCGGCGATATGACTATAATATTTATATCGGTGATATGACTGTAATATTGATATCGGCGATATGACTATAATATTGATATCGGTGATATGACTGTAATATCGATATCGGCGATATGACTGTAATATTGATATCGGCGATATGATTATAATATTGATATCAGCGATATGACTGTAATATCGATATCGGCGATATGACTATAATATTGATATCGGTGATATGACTGTAATATCGATATCGCCGATATGACTATAATATCGATATCGCTGCAGTCCATGCTGCAGTCCAAACGCTGCAGTCCAATTTTATTCCCAGAAAATTTCTTAACGTGTAAATGTTAGTATTAATATAAAAGGATTCGACAACTGAGACATGAACTGAAGAAGTTTCACAGACATTTGATGAACAGGAATGGAATAATGAGTCCCTGAACAAAGCGGGGGTCGATATAAAAGTAACAGTCAGTATCTGGTGGCCTCCAGCTGCTTTAAGTACTACAGAGCATCTCATCCTCATGGACTGCAGCAGATTGGTCAGTTCTTGCTGTGAGATGTCGCTCCACTCTTCCACCAAGGCATGTACAAGTTCTCCATCACGTCTGGGGGGACACACGGTTACATGTAATTTTCCACTGCGAGGACGGTCAGCTGTCCTTCCTGTCTCTCTGTAGCACCGTCTTGAGCGTCTTACGTTACAGACACTGCAGTTTATTGCTCTGAACACATCTGCACTCCTCATGCCTCCCTGCAGCAGGCCTATGGCATGTTCACGCAGGAGAGCAGGAACCCTAGGCATCTTCTTCTGGTGTTTTTCAGAGTCAGTAGGAAGATCTCTTTAGTGTCCTAAGTTAATGTAACTGTGACCTGTACACGGTTCGTGTCTTAAGGCCTGTTCCACAGGTGCATGTGCAATAGCTGTTTATGGTTCACTGAACAAGCATGAAAAACATGTTTCTAATAAACATCTGCAAAGCTTATCTGGATTTTACTAAATGACCTTTGACTCCAGAAAAAGAGATGTTTCTTTTATTTAGCTGAGTTTATCAATATCAGCGATATAATGATGTAATATTCATATCCGCATATGACGATAAAATATCACTATCAGCATTCTAATATAATATTGATAACGATGATATGGTGCTGTAATATCAGCATATACAGGTATCGTGATTTGAAACATATCGATCGAAGGCTTGGTGATTGAGCTGTGTTTATTTTTGTATCGACTCAAGTTTACCAGTTCCGCCAGTAGTTTGTTAGCAAGCGTAGATATTTGAAGAAAAAAAAACCCCACCATATCGTGCATAGGGGAAATCTTGAAGTCTTTAAGTATTGTGATCTGAATGACTCGCTGTACCGTTAAGATATCCAATTAGAGCATGCACGTTTATATATTATTCAGCGTGTGCCAGGTCAAATGACCTCGTCTGGTGTATTTAACAGCAAAAACGGCCACAGTGGTGATTATTCTAGTTATTACTGCGCTTCGGTCTACCTTTGATCAGTTTACAGCGACGTGCTACGCTGTGGAACGTCTGAAAGGAGTTTTACTACGACTGACAGGCGCTACACTAATGGTGATTGACTCCACGTCACGCTCTCAGCTGGCTGTCGTTGCCGTGACATTTTTCAGGCAGGGCTTTGGAATGAGTTCGGACACTTGGACTCCTACATTAGTGTGGGGTTGCTTTGTTTGCTCTCCAGTCGGACCCTGTGGGGCATTTTTTTTTTTTTTTTTTACGAATCGCGTACGAAACGCAGCCAGAAAAGCCTTCATTATACGACTTGGGTCCGAGAAATAGTGCGTGTCCTCTTTAGAACTTTTTTTTTTTTTTTGTAATGCGCCACGTCCAATTGAAAACAAATCGCCGTTCTTTTCTCCTTAATGTCGCTTCAGGGCACGGCGAGGACTTGTGCTTTCCTGACAGCTGCAAATGCTATGAAGCATTTTTATTAAAGTGCTGAGATTCCCTGCACACACACACACACACACACACACACTCGAGCACGTATTCGCTCACTCGAACAGAGCCTTAATTTGTCGTTAAACCCGAAGCGATGAGTGACATCACGGCGATCCGGCGATTGTCTGTCAAGAGAGCAGCGGAGCAGAGAACGGCCTCCCGTGGCCGCGAGCGTCCAAACAGAAAGGAGCGTCACGTCAGGCTAGACTAGCTCTGACAAGAATCCGGCGTGAGCCATCAGCTCGCATTTTTCTTCAGGATACCTTAATAATGAAGCTACTGGTTGTTTTAATCTTCCAGCAGGGCCTCGCAGATGAATTCAGGGCTGCCCTGTTGGAACGGATTATCTCTCAGGTTTGACATTTGAGGTTGCGCTGATATTTTTAGTGTCCTCCTTTGCGATTTGGACTAATTATGCCGCTGGCTCCCTTTTCGTTACAAAAGCTCATTTCTGGCAATAACTCCTCAGGAAGAGCACGAGGAGTCGACATTTCTCGCTCCAGATCCACATCATCTCAAATCTGTTGTCTTTTTTTTTTTTTTTTTTTTTTCAAATTTTTTTTTTTTTTATCATCCTTCTCCGCACTTGAAAGCGGAGGAGCACCGGTGTCATTAAGTAACCGCACGATCCTCGGCACGACGCGCACGGATTCGGGATGCCGTGCAGGGAAAGGAAATATTGAGCTTGATTTTTAAGCAAGCATATCCCCCAACAGACTTCGTACATGCTAAATGAATTATTCATACCCAGATAAAAAAGGAACCTTTCAGGACACAGAGTCCGCTTTGTAATACACCGCTACTGTAGATTTGGGTTTTACTGACTACGTTTACATGGACAGCAGTAATCTAATCATGGACCTTATTCTGAATAAGACAATATTGTGATTAAGGTGTTTACATGAGTCGCTTTCGAATACTCCTTTCATGTTCAGGTTTTACATGTTACAGAACATAGATCGATTAACGGCTCACGTCATTACGTCACCGCGCCACGCCGTCCGACTCCCTCCAGAATTCCACGTATCGACATACAGTTGGTCTTCGTTATGGAACCGTATAGAGTTTTGAGTGTTTTTATTTTTAATTTGACGGACGCTTCAAGTGCGGTTAATTATTCGTCGTGCCGTACGTGCTAATAGACGACCGCTTGAAGCCGTGGGCTGCGTCCCAAACCGCGTACTTACCTACAATATAGTAGCAAGATACATGTATTTCTCCTACTATATACTGTAGTAGGCAAGTACGCGGTTTGGGACGCAGCCGTGCTCTGTTGTTTGCCGTAAAACGGTTGAGCGCTGCCGAATGCGGTGAAAACTCCCACACGACGTTAATAGTGTGATTAAGGTGTGTACATGTCTGTAACGCGACTAAAACAGGAATACTCCACACGTCTTAATTCCATTTGTGTTTACTTCGAGTATGACTTTAATCGGATTAAGGTCATGAATAATCGCTGTTTACACGCTAGTGTCTTAATCAGAGTATCGTCTTAATCAGGTTCATATCGGATTATTGTCGTCCATGGAAATCTACGTAGTGCTAGACTATCGCTCAGCTTCCTTTTTTCTCTCGAAGCTTCCACTACCTGACTCGTTCGGACACGTTCGCGTGTCGACTCCACGGCCAGGCATCCTTGACTTCCTCGGCGCGTCTGGTCATAAACATTTAACGAGCCCGTAGCGGTGGACGCGAACGGAACACACAGCCGAGCTTCTGATAATAGCTTCAAAGCAAACAAAGCCTCAAGGTCTCGCTGTGTGTAGTAAGACCACGGGGAAACACGACTTCCTCGTTACGCGGCCTCTCGATCACGCCGTTTTTCGTTTGTATATTTTTACAGTCTTTCACAAATCAGTTCCATTTAAGGTGCTTCGGCATGACAGATACAAGGGGATAAAAGTTTGAAAATGTCTTAAGGCGAGGGGGGATAAAAAAGACGAACAGAATCCCGCTCTCGTTCTCCTGAAAAAGCTTTCACTGAAGGAATGCAGGGGGCGGGGCAGAAAGTTGGCCCCCAGAAAAAGCTTTTTTCGGGGTGAGGACGGTGATAGATGGTGTCATGTTTAAAAGATGTTATTATGCCAGACCGCCACAGGCCACGTGAAGTCGTTTGGAATTGTAATTTTATATTTTGGATAACACAGATGACCCCCCCCCCCCCCCCCCCCCACTATATGCTAACCTGTATCTGCTCTTTCAGCAGTAAAGCAGATCCCAATCTGATCTCTCCTTCTGTTGCTCCCTCTCTCTCTCTCTCGTTCTCTTTCTGAAATATTCTTCATCGTTCCATTTCAAACCCCCCCCCCCCCCCCCCCCCCGTTATTTTTTTTGGCTCACAAGTAATTACAGGTCACTAGGCCTAAAACACAGCACATAACCGGATTCAGGTGGCGGCGCCTTTAAATATCGCGCCCGCCAAAAACAGTCCTTTCCGATCGTTTACTCCGACGTGTTTACCGAGGGACTTTTTTATCCGTTTCTAGCCACTCTGTGAAATCGCAACAAACGGAAGAGACGGTACATTCGCATTTTAATTCGCAGCCAGCCTCGCCAGTAGAACAACGCCGCATTTGTCTGCTCGATTTCGACCGAGCGGGAAATTACATTTGAAAGCTCTCGGCTCGGCGTAATGTATTTTCATCCTGGGCGGAAGACGCCTTGATTTCTTGTATGTTTGCATATATTTATATTTCAGACTTATGTTGAGAATATTCTTAAACGCTGCACAGTGTGATTTATGGGTTTTTCGAGCCTTACAGCTAAACGGCTTAAAGAGGAACAGAAGCATGTGCCCGTCACTCACGTACGTATTTATAGTGCTTGATTCTGATTAATTGTTTTTTTTTTTTTTTGTTTTCTTTTCCCTCCAGTCGCACGACGCCGGCGTGGCGCAGCATTATACTCGTTTCAGAAACGTTACTGCATCAGGAATTACCCAACAGCAGCGCTATTAGCAACTGTCAGCCAGTTGGGATTGTGTGTACTTGTCTTTGTTTGTCAGGAAGCATGAAATGTGGCATCACGACAAACACCCGAGACAATCTGGAATGCTAATTTATTTACACGCTTAAGCGCGTACAGCGTGAAATGGACCGACGGAGCGTTCGGGAGATGACGGAGATCAGTCACACCGAGCTCTGAGCCGGATTATCGGTCAGCGCACGCGCTGCAGGTCAAAGCCCCTCATGTGATCTCTCGACTGCGGTGCGCATTAACGAGCAGCGGCGCCGCTCTGCACCTTTTCCTCTCTTTTCCCACCCCGAGCACACACTTGCTCAGCCATGCATGGCTAAGAACAGCGGCGCATTAGTCTTCCCAGCACTTTACCTCAGCGAACTAGGTCAAAGAGACATTCCGCGAGGACGCTTCCAAAACGACCTTCTACTGAGGTTTAGACCCTTACAGAGGTTTCAGATTGACCTATATTTACTTTACGGCGGCTGCGTCATGGACTACTGGCAACCGTATTTTCCACACACCACCCGAAATCCTGTCCGCTCAGAGGAAAAGATCAATATAGAGGTCATTTCGCTGCATAAGTGGCAGCACCTGCTGGAGGGAAAAAATGCATGTTGTGCCTGTATATTATGTATACGGGTCAAAGACAGTTCATTTTACACAAAAACCATTCGTGCGCAAACGTTTTACATGATTACACAACTCTGAGTACTGGGGGGGGGGGGATAGAATAACTTTTTTTTTTTTTTTACTAAGTAAACAAAAGTAAATAATCTCTGATGATACTTCAAACAAGTGATTAAAAGTAGTCTGACTTGTAAACTAGCTTTATTCGAGTCTAGAAATGTCCCGATTTGACATTTTTGTGCAAAGTTTTGATTAGTTTGAAAGCTTTTTGGTGACCGTGTAATTCCATGCGTGTTGTTTCAGTGCCGACGTCTAGGACATTGAATATTATTCAAAAGTAAATACACTCCGACAGTGTAATATTCGTTAGAGGTGTGACCGAATATGAACGCGTCGTTCCGGACGACGAGATAACAGAGACGCTGTCCAGATACACGCCGTGCGTTTTCACGTCTCTGCTAAGCGGCGGAGGGAGCGTGCGTTCGGGTCGTCCGTCCCGAGATCCTCGTCAGCGAAGGAGATATCTCAAGAACGAGCGGTTTCATTTTTTGTAGGATTTCCACGGACTTGTCATCATAGCGGAGCAGGTGATTCAGGTTTCGGAATTGATTCCGACAGAGTCAAGGCCACAGCAAGCTCAAATGTCTGAAATAGTTTTCTTCGGCAGCGTCCTTCCTGTTTTCGAAGCGTGTTTTTAAGGTTATTTCAAGGACACGATTTAGTGCGTCGGCGTCGAGGTCTTGTTTGATTCTTCGTTTGTTTAGTAAACTTACCATCTGTTGACATTGCAGCTGTGCATTGGACTGGGATCGCATGGGAGGTACCGTTCATTCATTCGTTCATTCGTTCGTTGGTAGAAAGCAGGTCAGGGTCATGGCGGTTTAAATTAGACCACTAGTCTGTTTATATTTTGGGAAAGAGAACCAACTGAATCCGTTAGAATATGTCGTGCAGGTAAGAAAGAAAAAAAACGAAGGGATTTAAAAAAACATACGAACTGGAGTGATGTAGCTGAGGTTGAGGAACTGTCCAGAGGAACAGTCGTGGCTTCTCTACGAGTTTTTCCCGCCTTGGTTTAAAGTGGCGTGGTGTTAGGGGGTTCAATAAAATAATAATAATAATAAAAAAAAGTTTGTTGCATTACACCCCAACATCAGTTGTGTTCACTTTTCTAACGTTGCATGCGTCTGTTATTTTCTCATGCCACATGACCTGTGAGCTGATCTGATGAATGAACGTCCTCCTACTTTCACACTGGCCGTCCGGTGTGACCCAGATGAGGACGGGTTCCCTTCTGAGTCGGGTTCCTCTCAAGGTTTCTTCCTCATATCATCTTAGGGAGTTCTTCCCTCACCACCGTCGCCACCGGCTCGCTCATCAGGGATACGTTCACACGCTTAAAATCTTTATTCCGTGTTTATACGTTTCTGTGAAGCTGCTTCGAGACGGTGACCTTTGTAAAAAGCGCTATACGAATAAAATCGAATCGAATCTGTGTACGATCTCGCCGCCCATTTGGACCAGATCGTTTAACAGCACTTTCTATTTTTTTTTTTTAATTATTATTTTTTTTTTTTACCCTTTTTACGCCGACTGTCGTGGTTTAATACGCAGATACACAAACTCGCGGGTTCTCCATTCTAGCATTTACGTGGACAAATTGTGTACTCGAGTTTTTTTTTTTTTTTTTTTTTTTTTCCAAGAATATTCATTTCTTACAGCAGCCCTATTTCTGTTTGATCTCCTGCAGTCTTTATAGAGGTGTGCAGGTTCGCCCCGCTTGTCTTTCATTACGCGTTCGAGTTACGCACAGCCTTTCCCTTTGTGTAAACGAACGCGCAAACTAAAAAAGCGATCGCGGTTTTTGGAGCGATGACAAAAAACATATTTACATTGCGAAATGAGAGGTGGGGAGATATGGAGAAAAACGTGTAGTATTGCGATGTTTGAAGATTGTTTTCGTGATAAAGAATAAGTATGACTTGATTTTTTTTTTTAAAAATAATAAAAATTTAAGCAAAGCTGGAACAGATGCCACACGAGGGGAAAAAATGAAGCATGCAAGACTAAACGCTGTTGTGCAAGCGACCACGTGGGCACTTAAACCAGGTCTATAGTTCACGCTTATGATTAACCCTTTAGAGAAACGGAGCTTTTCGACTTCCGAACAATTCATCCCCAGTGCCGGGATTTCTCCAGCTGATGGTTACAGCTCCATCACATCCCATAACGCAACGTCTAATCCGAATCATTAGATCTTCCTAGTGTTTTCTTAATCTCGAATATGTGCATAAACAGCCTACTTTTTTTAAAATATCACTGCGCATTCTCCTTGAAAGCTCGCATTACCATTATGCAAATGTTGGCAGTGATACTGCGCTCAATGCAGGCGATGAGATACTTTGCAAGTCAATATGAGATCATATGTCACATTGATTACACTCTGTCTTTCGCACCCATCCTGCCGTTCTCTCATTTGTTACTCCAAATAAAGAATTTATTTATTTATTTATTTTTAGGCGAGAGAGGGTGGTTACAAATAACAAGCGATCCGTATTCTCCTTCCATCATTATCGTGAGACAATGCCCTCTGCCAAATGATGTATGTTTCCTGAATGTAATTAAGCTTCCTTATACAGATGTGTTCTATAGAAGGGAAATTTTTTTTTTTAAAAATACAACGGCCGCCATGTTCTGTTGTGCCGGAAAAAGCTCTTGCTACAACGATGCCAGCGCTGCACCAGGTGCAGATACGGTTGCCAAAGACCTGGCTCTGCTCCGTTCTCCATTCTCTAGGCTTTAAGTTTCATACGAGCGTCACTTTGCATACCACATTGACATCTCAGTCACCCAAGAGACACGTTCAGCCCGTGTTGCGTTTCACTGTAATTAACTAACATTATGCCCAGCACTCCTGGCTCCTTGAGAATTATTATTATCATCATTCTTCTTTTTTTTTTTTTTTTTAAAAGGGGTCTTCCATTCTGAATAGCAGTGCGCTATTGGACCCTCCAATTCACCCTCACGTGTTTATATTTGTATCTGTATTGTACGCGTTTGATATTTAATCAGCGAGATAAGTATCCGGAGCGTTCGGATACGTACGCTCGGGAGCATTGCCGTTCACTCACGCAGGAAGAATAGACTCACGTGGGGGTTTTTTTTTGCTTTCTTTCTTTCTTTTCTTTTCTTGGGAAGAGCTCCACAATCACGGCGTCAATAGACGGCGCTTGAGTTAAACAATTACGCCGCATTGTGTCTCCCCAGCCGTCACGAGCGCCGGAGCAGGAGCCCGAATCATACATCATTCTGTGGACGTGAGCGCGGATGGAACTCTCTTGCCATTTCAACAAGGTCATTTGCGACGCATGTACAGAATAATTACGACGACAAGGAGCTCTCGTGGAGACAGAAAGGTCTAAATGAGAAGGTGTTGATGGAAGCGATTAGAGGTTGAATTGCGTCCCGTTCTTGTTTGTTTGTTTGTTTGTTTTCCGAAAAGAAAGAGGTCGATCGGCATTGAGACGTTACAGTAACAGCGAATGGCAGCGAATCAACCAACTCCTGGTCTTCTGAACAGCACCTATAAGGTCAAGGTGGAGGGAAACAACGCTACGGACGGTGGCTGCCTGGTTCTATTCTCAAAGATTTCCATTGTTCATATGTTTGTACCACCCCCACCCCTCTTCACTAACCCCCTCGGGATAATTTCCTCTGGCGACAGTGCGTTGTACCACTTCAACGATTAAATACTCGTCAAACGGCTACGGCTTTCGCCTTTTTTTTTTTTTTCCCTCTTGTGACAAACTATTATTTTACAGCTCTCCTCACTTTAGTCATTTTAAAGGTCACTTCCAAGACCTTGTGACATATTCTCTCTCTCGCTCTCTCTCTCTCTCTCTCTCTCGCTCTCTCTGTCTCTCTCTCCCTGTCCCTGCTCCAGCAGGCTTTTTCTGCAAGAATACACTTTACAAGTTGGTTTATCACTGCCAAGTAACTACATTATTCTCTGTGAGCTGAATGCCAATGACTTTCTTCTTCTCCCCGTCACTGACTTTTTTATCCATCGAGTCTTTCCTCTGCGGTTCTACGCGCTGTACGTAAACCACGCCGTCGGAGCGAGGGTGTACGCGCCGTACGCCGCCTTGTTACGCGTGATCGTGTAATTATAAGAGACGAGTTCATATCCCCGGAAGCATTTAAGCAGACGCTTTTGGACGGCGGGTCTGAGCAGAATCGCGGGAGTTCTTTCTAAAGTTTGAATTCGAAGACCGATGGCAGTCTTGCAGTTTTTAATGTCGAAGTTTAAGAGCAGGGTGCTGTAATATGCTCTTTTGATGTATTGCTTTAATATAGCAGAGGTTGCTACCCACTGAGATGGTGCGCGTTTTTTTGTTGTGAGAATGTTGTGTTTTTTTTTCTTTTCTTTTCTTTTCTTTCCCCCCCACTGGAATGAATGAGAAGCGAGCGAACAATAGTTCTTTGAGTTGTTTAATTACTTCTTCCTGGAACGGCATATTTCCCTTCTTTGTAAGTATTAATAAAAGATGCAGCTCTGCCGTGTGAATGGAACACGAGTACACAAATCTAAAAGAAGTGGCTTGCGTTTGAACGACGCGCTTGTTTAGGGTGTTCCGAAGGACGTTTGACGTCGAGCGCACTTGTTCTTTTTAAACAAAGTCGGTACGTTTTGTTTATTTATATATATATATATATATTTATGCAAAAGGATTCAGAACGATGCAAATACAACTGTCGTCCGACAGAGCCGATCCATTCCGTTCGTAGTCGCTTTGCCTACGGGACGAACGGAGTCTCTCGTGCCTCGTATGTCCACGGCAGGTCCACACTGTTGACCCAGCGCTCCAGCCAGAGAGAGAGAGAGAGAGAGAGAAAGTCGCTGATTCAGATGTTGCCAGTGATATGCAAACGACCCTGTTTGCGAGCGGTGGAGCAGAAAGGGGAGGGGAGCGGAGACGAGGAGAAGGGGTGGGTTTAAGGAAAGGAGTCATGAATCACGCATCATTCAGTTCGCAAGTTCGAGGAGAGGAGGGGCTGGAGCTGGCATTCAGAACTGCTCACTTATTATCAGCCAGGATGTGGAATGGCATTAGTGGGCAAGACTCCAACCAGCAAGCCTTGTCGAGAAACTAGGGCAGGATTTGTAGCCATGGCTCCCTGCCTGGGCTCTAGTGCTATGCTAACATTGTATAAAAGAGCGCGTGTGGGCCCTTGACTTAAAAGGAATATATATTCCTTTTAAGTCAATGTATTAAATATACATATATATATATATATATATATATATACACACACACACACACCAAAGACTTTTAAGCGCATTCCCTAGACCTAGATCCACTGTCACGTAAAGCCGTTCCCGAAAGGTCGCGAGTCAAAGTGAATGGAATTACCTCATGAATTCGATGGGATTGTTAAAATAAATAAATAAATAAATAAACCAGTATGCCTAGATTTCTGAGACGAACATTTGTAAGAAAATAATGGGGAAATGGAGCTCACACAGAGAGAACAAATGACTATAAACGATCTTGTAGATCCAAATGGCTTCAGCGTGTCCTGTTCCCCCTGCATCGCCGTAATATTCCGTTTCTCAGTATGGGCCCTGAGCATCCCGATCGATCCCATTCAGCCTTTTCAGACAGCGCTCCTTTAACAGGGGGCACTGACTTCAAAGTTATATTAAGTTTCTGGTAAATATGCACACGCCGCCGGTAGCCCGGTTGTCATGGGGATCCTGCGGGAACGGCGTGTGCAGCCAGCTACGTGTTGATTAGCACCTGGCGTCAGGCCAAGCATCTTATATCATACACGCAGATAAGAGAAGGCCCCGCCTCTTTCTATTTTCCCCTTTTCTCTCTTTCCAAGCTTCGTCTGGCTTTGAAGTGCCTAATAGGTTTAAAGGTCAGGATTAGCACATCGGTGTCGCCATAGCGAAGGCAGCGCGCAAACAGGAGATTTTCCGCGGGCATGCGAGACGGCCGTCGTGCGTTCGCACTGGGAGACTGACCTTGTTTACGGTGTAATGAAAATCGTCAGCACTCGAGACCCGACGAAGGCTTACAATTTGCCCTCCTTTTGTGTCGCCTGCGACAAAGATGGCATGCTGGGACGCGTAATTATATTCAATGGAAATCAAAGTTTGAGGGGCAGGCAGAAGATCTTTTATATCTCCTTGGTAATCGTAGCCACAGTGGAATTCACTTTATGTCAGCAGGAGTGAACAAACAGCCATAGTTATATTCAGCCTCTCTCGCTTTCTCCCACACCTCTCTTTTCCTCTTTCGCAGACCCCCCCCCCCTTCCATCCCCATCCTTGCTCTTGCCATTCTTCTAAGAGTGACACCTCAAATTGGATGGATGTAAACAGAATAGGTAACGGCTTTAGGTTCTTATTCATAGTTAAACGGGCGGGGAAAACAAAACAAGACAAAAAAAAAAACCCGGTTCCGTGTGGAAGAAGTCAATCTTTCCTGCAGCCTGCGTGGTCACTCCGCTGGGTGCCTCAGGCATTTAGAGCCTCGTTTGTGCTTCAGCTATTTTTAACCTAACAAAGCCGGCATTACAGAAATCCAAAGTGTTCTAATCTGGTGTTAATGAATTCTTATTAAGCATCTCATCATAGTAGGATTCGGTTATCACGATTCACCGGCAGTTCGGAAATCGGCGCGGACGTAATAACACATTTACTTAGGTCGCGGAAATGCTTTCCATCTGTTTATCTCATCTCCCATCTCAGACCTCTGTGTGTTTGTGTTTGTGTAAATCACCGCAGCCATCTATATGTCATGTGTAACCTGTCCACCCCCACCCCGACCGGACAATCAGTCACTCTGGAGTTGAAGACACAGTCCCCTAAACTTTGTTTGCTTAGAGGGGGGAAAGAAATCGATATATATATATATATATATATATATATATATATATATATATATATATATATATATATATATATATATATATATATATATATATATACACACAGCACTTCCTTGTACAGTTGTGAGATTTTATTTTAAAAACAAACAAGCATCGGAGACAGAGTTGTTTGCATCATCAGCAAGATCGAAACGGATAATCCCATGATTCAACGTTATTCTTAACTGAACTGTCGTGCTATAATCATGGGTCAGGTCTGGAAAATATCTGTCCTGAAGGATATCCTATGAAGAAGTCATTATGTGTTGGTTTCTGCTTTTGTATTATGTTACTTCCAAACTAACAGCAATACAAAATATTCAATCGTAATGATTAGAGATGTGTGATATGGACTTGAAACTATATCACGATATGTTCTGGTATTTATTGCGATAACGATATCGGTGATGATATAAATACAGTACCGTGCACTATCGTTCGTGGCTACGAGTAACGGCTGTATGCGGTCTTGAGAGCCTCAGAAACACAAACGTTGACCTAAAAGTAAAAGTGATTTTCTGGAAGCAAACCAGTTCCAGATCGTCGAGGTACAGTAGCTCCTCGTTTAGCGATGAACTCCTCCTCGGCTTCACGTCCGCCTTCCGCCGTACTCGTCTTCGCTCTGCACGTGAGCTGCGAACGGGTCGCGCACAGCAATACGTCATCGACCAGGCTTCATCGTTATCATCACGGGAAGACTCATTATTATAATGGGGAGAATTTCAACCGGTATATCGCCAATCCCTGGTAATTACCAGAGTAGCACGCCTGCCATAAGAACACTCACGTATTACAATTTTTTATTTTATTTTTTGCTGTGAAAGCCATAGGGCTTGTTTATAAGTAAAAAAAACAAATAAATAAATCATTAAAATACAGTGCATGTATATTTCCACCCACACTTTATCACAGATGAAAAAACAAGCTCTCGAGTTTTACTTAGCTGTCTGTGGCATATGCTGTCGTTTCTCTCCCCGGCTCTGGCCGTCACTAGCGCAGTTGCATCAGCAATTCTGATGCAAGTCTGCGCTGCATGTTTTCCGGTTTTTTTCCCCCTACCGTCGCATATACACCACACAATTGATTCGGATGTTCTCCGCGCAGGTTATTCCACACCTCTCCGAGCACAAAGTGACTTTATCTCCCGCGGGTCCTCGTTTCTTTCTTTCTTTCTTTCTTTCTTTTTTTTTTTAAAGCCCGATTATGAATCGCACATTTACAGTTCCTCTACGTACAGACGAGCTTACTAATTCCTGTTCCGTAACTATCTGGTTCAATCTTTCTATTTCTTTCCGAAGCAAACGGCTCCATGCTACGTTCGTACGATGGTTTTAGCACGTCGGAGTGCATTAAACGCCAACGCCGACGGCCTGTGCTGCGCATTAGCATCTTCATTTAGAAGTATAGGAGAGCGCGAGAGAGGAAGTGAGATTTATGAAGAACCGGTCCGGTCGTCATTACACGCACCCCCGCTCCGTGAACACATCCACAGCAGCCTACGGACGGCGTACCGAGGAACCTGTGGATGCCGAGATCGGGCGGCGTGGCGTCTGTCTGATTTGAATCGTCGTTCGGTACTTCTGTAAATGGCGTCTGACCCTTACTCGGGCACCGTGCCAATGGCAGGAGCCTGCGCTGTGCCAGGGGCAAGCGCAATGCCTCACATTAATGCACACTTTAAAGGCTTCTAGTCTCACTGGCCTTTTAGATAAGATAGATAGACCTCTTAGTGCTTATTGAATGAGGCCTGATTCATGGGGGATTCATCATGGTGTATTCTGTGTGTGAATTGTTTCATTTAAACCAAGCTTCCTCCCCGAACACACCCACACACACACACACACACACACACAAACTCATGCTTTACTATCCTTGTGAGGCCTTTCCATTTGCATTTTAAAATTATTTAAATCGTTAATTAATTAGGACCCTGGTGTGAGGCCCTACTGGATCTGCTCCGTTTATTATTATTATTATTATTATTATTATTATTATTATTATTATTATTATTATTATTATTATTTTCTAAAATTAATCACATTTTTGAGGGCCTAAACTCACGCAGAATTTACAAATTGACATCTGATAGGGGTTCCAGAATTGTGTGCGGCTAAATGGCTCGATAGCGCCACCTACAAAATTTCAATTCGGTACACATGTGTAAAATGCCAATACATACAAAAAACAGTCTCTTGAACCCGTGCCCTAAACGCAACAGGAAGTCGGCCATTTTGATTTTTTGTTTTGTTTTTTTGCTGTGATTTTGACATTTCCAGGCCTCGTACTTTAACGAACTCATCAGATTTCATCGGATCGACGTCGTCTTCGGTCCGTCTAACCTGAACTCGTATAACGAGCGAAGCTTTCGATTTGGCGAAGCGAGGCGCGCTGACAAATGTTCCATGTTTCGCCATGAAACAGAACACATACGATGTTCAATCTGCCCCAAACTTTTTGGCTTTGAAAAGTTTGATACGAAATCCTGGCCTGAGGACATCTACATGCCAATATTCAGTTATCATCATAGCGCCACCTGCTGGCAACAAGAAGTGGCGTGTGTTACATCGTTATACACTGCTAACATCATATACGTGCTAAAAAGTGCTTAAAAATGTAATGGCGTTCCCCTGGCAGAGCAGCCCCAACGTGCACCCGGGTGCGAGGGCCCGGTCATCACTGCATGCAGCTTTAATGCTACGTCTAGACCTAAATCTAACGCCAAGCGTAACCCCACTTAGCAAAAGGAAACGTTCTGACTCTATTTTGCTTCTTCTTTTTTTTCCTTCCTTTAATTCAAAGCTGCAGAAAATAATGATAATAAAACAGTTTGCCTAGTAGTGGTTTACCCAGTCAACTGTCTATAGACGTTAGATTCACAAACATCAGATATTCCTATCCTTGTGAGGACATTTGGTCTCTGCCAAGATATAAAAACCCAGACAACACACAACCATAATTATAAGCTCTCATAACTGCACCACTTCCTGTATTTGTGTATATGGGTGTACTTTTTTTTATTTTTTTTTTAAATACTATAAAAGGTCAGCTTTAAATATTTAGAAGTGTTTCCACACATACGCACAAGAGAGCCACTCAGCTCCTCCCCCTTTCCATAAACATGCACAAAGCGCAACTGCACACAAAGCACATATACTTTGATCAGGGGAAAAGAGAAAGCTCATGAGGGAGGCTGAAAAAGGACACACCGCTCCTTTAAAAGAGCATGAGGTATACAGCTTTTGTTAATAAAATTTTTTATATAAATTCCCTTTCAGTAATAATACAGAAGATGTTTTGTTTAAAATATTGACTCATTTGTTATACAACTGAGAGAGAGAGAGAGAGAGAGAGAGAGAGAGAGAGAGAGAGCGCGCGCGCGCGCGCGCGAGTGTGTGTGTGTGAGGGCATTATTGCTCAGAGTAATACCTCTGAGTGACACTAGAGGGCAACTGGCTGTCAGTGAGATGACTCCTGTAACATGACAGCTATAAATAATTCAAGGCAAATCTGCAGCAATGCTGCTGCTTATTCCCATGCCTAGTCTTTTTAATATCACAGTTGAGGCTCATGAAATCTTAAAATTAACTACATATATATATATTTTTTTTTTACCCCTAATAAAATTTTTATAAATAAATTTCTTAATCAGGGATTGTATTTAAAAAAAAAAAAAAAAAAAAAAGTGGATATGTGAGAAGGAGAGAATCTGACTCGCACGGGATTATGTTAGGTACAGATCAAACAGCATTTAATCAGATGAACAACTCCATCTGAAATAAAGGCCGCGCGAGCGCTTTTATGGAGCAGGATGAAGCCGTATCGATAATCGGATTCGTCACGATGCATTCTTCATCCTTTTTGTTGACTGGTATATCTGGTGCTGAGCTCGTCGGCATTCGAGCGGTCTGGAGGACGGATTATAAATAAAAGCAGACGGCTGGCATGTGTGTGGAACGGTTCTAAGGCTGCAGTGTGAGTTACAGCTGACACATCATTTTCCCACCTGAGCTGACCAATGACATAACACCATAACACCTCCTTCACAGGAATAAGTAACTAAGCAGATGACTGCGTGGTAGTAATGATAGATGATGGATGGGTTGGTGTGTGTGTGTGTGTGTGTGTGTGTGTGTATATATATATATATATATATATATATATATATATATATATATATATATATATATATATACACATGCACACACACACCACTCGCTTTCTCTCAAATTAGCATCTGACCTTGGCGAGCACATCACTGGCACAGTCGTGCGCCGCTGACATTGTGTTTGCATTGCAAAGCAGTAAACGTTGCGAGGGACTCCTGCTGACTCCTCTCAACGCCGTCTGAGATTAAAAGGTGGAACAGTTGCCATTTCAGATGGGGATTTATCAGCACACGGCATTATTTAGCGAGGTCGATATCATTTATTAATCGTGTGTGTTTTGCTCCTTCTGCGCCTCACACCGCCATCTGCCGTATAGCGTCATATCAAATCAGAGAGAGAGAGAGAGAGAGAGAGAGAAGGGAGGAGGGAGCGAAAAGAAGGCGAGAGAATTAAATCAGAAGATGGGGGGGGGGGGGGGGGGGTGATGGGGGACAGGCAGAGGGAGGGAATAGGTGGAGATTAATTTCCTCCTGTCTGGTTTACAGATGGCGAGCCGTGTGATACGTGGATAGATCTGAAGTGACGGACCACTCCTTGCTTCTCTAGCACATTGATATGAATGTTTCTGTCATGTTTATATATTCGCCTAATGCATCTAGCGTAATATAGTCTGTCAGAACGCGCTCGCGTCCGCATCACGAGCCGAATTAATGGCCGCGCCGACGAGGTCGATGATGAAGAAGATCCGGACGGTTCGCGACCGAGGGGCCCGGGGACATCTCGGCGTGACTGTTTCACAATCAGAGACGGCGGTCTGTTCGTCCGCGTTCTCGTCGGGCACGAAAGCTTCGAATAAATGAAATAACTCGCATTTTAGAATAGAAAACGCACCCGATGTTTAAAAAAAAAAAAAAAAAAAAAAAAAAAAAATCCTCTCCTAATCAGGGCTTGTGCAAAAAGTGAGAAAAGGGATAAGGTGAGAAAACGACAAGCTGAGTCACACTGGATTATTTTCAGTAGAGATCAAGCATGTTCATAACACCAGCTCGAATATGCATAAGGATGCTGCGCGAGCGCTGTGGTGGAGCTAAATGAAGCCATAGCTTCATTGTAATTGTCCTTTTCACTTATCTATTTATTTTTTATTGTAAAATGACCTACGATTGAGGTTTTGTCTCAAGGGTTCAGCTGTGGCGGCCCGTGGGGTTTAAACTCGCAGCCCTCTACAGAGTCCTCTCCTATAGAGTGTGTTATGTAGCCGCGTCGCTAGTTCCGGTGTGTGTGATCGTACACATGCGCTGTGGCCCTGACACACCTCTCCACGCTCCTCTCTCGCCCGCTATCAATCTGAAATATCGGCCGTTTTGCATGCCATTTGGCAGCACTTTTTAATGAATTGTCCTCCAGAATAATGAGGACAAATTTGCCGGATAGGAAAAAATGAGAGCGATGCTCCGCCGCCAATATAAATGAAGTTGTCAGAGCAGGCGTGCATCGATTATGGCCGCAGCGTGTTTGTATGCCACTCGAAGCACCAGCAAAGTGACTCTAAGACGACAAAAGAAAAATTCCTCCAGTCCTAAAGCAGAAGGAAATGCGAACGAGGCAGGAAGTCAATAATAACGCGGTTAATTGCGTCGTGACGTCGAGCAACACCGTAAGACGACGCATTCAGTTTGGTTCCCTCCGAGACCTCCCACGAGCTTCAAACGGGCTCGTGCCGAATCTTTGGCAGGAGGACCCACGGATGCGTTTCAAACATGTTTCACGGAACAAACACGGCCACAGGCATGCGCGAGCTGACACTCGAGCCGCTGCAAGCCTTGTCGTGCCCCTCGACGTTTTCGGAGGAAAGGCGGAGGGGTCCCTCGATTACGGTCTCGACCCCCAGCACACTGTTCAAACAACCTGTTGAAGTAGCAGCGTGCAAACAACCTGTCGCAGACCAAATCCCGAAATCCTCCGTGACTAACGAGCAGCAGGCGGACGAGCAGCGTTCATACGTTATGACACGAACGCACGCTGTGGGAAACACGCGGTATATATCTTGTGTGTTACACGCATGTTATACATACACATCCACACCGACGTTTATGTCTCCAGAATTTGATGGACGCCTTTATCCAGAGAGACTTAGAGAAATGCTTGGTGCATCCTCCATGAAAAATATATCATGCTAGTACTAATAGGTCAGGGCCTAACAATACATCCTAGTGCTGTGGGGTTGCTTATTATCATTATTACTACTACTGTTCCTACTACTACTACTACTACTACTAATAATAATAATAATAATAATAATGCTTATGTAATAATTACTGTTGTTTTAAAAAAATAAAAAATAAGTAATAATAATGCAATCAAATAATAATTATATAAATAGATACTAAATATATAATAAATAAATAATAAACAAACAAATAAAATACTACGAATAAATATTCGTTTTTTTGTTGTTGTCATTGTTACTATTACTACTACCAATAATAATAATAATGATAACGTTTGTGTAATAATTACTGTTGATTTAAAAAAAAAAAAAAAAAAAAAGTCATAATAATGTAATATAATAACAACAATGATATAAATAGATACTAAATATATAATAAATAAATAATAAACAAACAAGCAAACAAATAAATAAAATACTACGAATAAATATTATTGTTATTGTTTCTTGTAGTACTATGACTACTACTAATAATGACTAATAATAATATTTATGCTTGTTATTGGTGTTATTAGTATTATTGTCGTTGCTGTTATTGTCGTTGCACTTTTTCGGGATTCACTGCGACACTGGTCAGGATAAAGCGGTTAACAGTTAAAAGTTACCCTCGTACACGAAGAAATGAATGAAAGAAGGAACGATTGAGAACTAGAACTAGTTGGTATGAGTAGCAAGGTCAGCACATCCACTCAACGTAGTCCTAATCTTCTAAAACCATTTAGTTGTTCAAATGCTGCCGCTTTGCCGATCTCTACAGCCTGTATGAATAATTCAGTCGGTCGCACGTCTGTCACGATACCAGTCCGCATCCAATTCCTTAGATGCTCGTCCTTGTAGATAAAACCGAGGGACCCGGCGCTAGAGTTTTCTGTATGCGCTGCTCTCCATTATCCCAGGTCTATATACAGCATGTCTGTCTGTATAGGGAGAGTTTACGACCTATATTTATCCGTCTGTCTGTATGTGTATGTAAAGCAACAGAGACGTGCAGTCTCCCATGTGGATAACGTTACACAGTGCGAGCACCACAGACGTGCGCTCTCGTCACAGTAGCGAGCCTGTAACGTTTCCGACCTAGCTAGCCGTCGTCGAAGAGAAGAGCATGATGTAACCGTTAAGTTCCTGGGAGTGCCGAGGTCGCGCCTTTCTCATCACCAGCGTTCTCACTGCTGCCCACTGACACAGATCTGCAGAGCCAGCGCCGTGTGCCGGAGGACAGCTGTTTCGCCAGTCCAGAGGAGAGTCAGTAGTACGAGGGAAGGGGACGGACGCAACAGTTGTGCCGCGTGCCAGCGCGGCGGAGCCAGCGGTGTGTTTACGTGTGAATAATGAAGCACTGGGAGAAGAGGCCTACTAGCAAGGAAATGTGAAAGGGAAGCAGGAATGGCATTCGCTTTCTTTCTCTCTCTAACTTCCACTCTCTCCCTCTCTCTGTCCGTCTGTGTCTGCATCACTCCCTCCCCTCTTTTGTGCAATTTCACAGTCGGATTTGAGGCAGTGAGGAAAGGGGACAGATGTTTGCCGTCGAACATGTGAAGCCTCCATGCCGCTTTCCCGTGACCACCCCACCCCCAACCCCCCCCCAACTACTGTAAACACGGTATTAATTCCGAGCCACTGCTCTTTGAACGTGCACGTCGGCTGTGGAAATCTCCAAGACAAAACACAAGCTCCAAGAAAAAGAGCTAATGCACTGCATTACTCACAGGCCTGGAATTCGAATAATGGCGTGAAGGAACTTTCGAGACTCCATCAACCTCGGGGACAGCGACGTATACATATTTGGCGATATTTGATATTCCAGAACGAATCACTGCGCCTTCCCGAACATCCCCATTACCTCAGCGGAGAGCTCAGCAGGAGCTGGACTTGATGCCTGAGCAAATGTATTTGTCACATGGACTGCATGAAGCGAAACAGTCTCGCCTGTTGCCAAGGTGACAATAAAAGCCCCTTATATAAATATTTATTCTTGTAAGAAAAGGTTTAATTTCAGCTGCTGTTTTTCTTCCCCTTCCATGCCTCCACCCCCTGCTGCTCACTGCTGAGAAATTATACAGGAAAGTGCAGAATGGAGATTTGAATGGGGGAGAGAGAGAGAGAGAGAGAAGAAAGACATAGCGCTGCCCTGTGCTGATTAGAGTGTGGTTTGTTTTTCTCTCTCTAGACACATATTTTTTCTTTAGCTCTCCTCACACTAATGGCAATGGGGCTGTAGCCTTGGGCTTGGTGTAACCTTGGCTGTGATTTGATCATCATCAGATTCTGGATGCTGCATTCAGTTGAAATGAAGTGCTCTGGAGAGTTTGTGCGCTTGTTTTTTGTTTTGTTTCGGGGTTTTTTTTTAGAATACGAACGTCTGTCACGTTCGATCTCGTCCGTAGACGTCTTTTTCAGGACTTTGTGTAAAACTAAATCCTCCACCATGGCCTTCTGTTTTTGTAAAAACGCTGCCACCTTTTTTTTTTTTTTTTTTTACCCCCCCCCAAGCCTCAACGCATCCTCTCGGCTACAGACTAAATACGTGCCGATTTAGCAAGTAAAGCCTTTTAATAGATCCAGTCTGAGACGCTGTCAAACCCTAGCACCCATTACTCTGTAGTGCTATTTTAAGACCTGTGGCATGTTAAGAATTTCTCACCTACCTATCAAAGTGCTATGGTATCACACCTGAGTACTGACACGTGCTTTCACAGCTTACATCGCTGGAATAGTTTTTCATGTTAAAACAGGCTTGGGGGCAAAACGAATAATAAGGATTCGGCAGATTATAAGGAACGCTTAAGTAAACAAACTCGGTAAGTTGTGTTTCAAACGCAGACTCGGAGGACGTTTTGGAAATCGGTCCTAAAAAGTTCCCGTTCCAGAAGCACCCCATTGTTCTGTGTAGGCAGTTTCAAGTCCTCGTCACGCCTCTATTTTGGTCAGCGCTGATGGCTAATTTGGCGTGCTCATGCCGCGGTATAGGGACTGTAGGGCCGGTGTGTCAGACGCCTGTAGTGTTTGTCCTAATCACTGTCATGGCCTGCTGGACTGTGAGCGTCTCTCTCTCTCTCTGTCTCCCTGCTCTCCACAGCACCCAATTTGAAGGGCCGGCCCCGGAAGAAGAAAGTCCCCATGTGCCAGCGCAGAGACTCGCAGGCCCAGAGTGGAAACACCAAAGAGCCCGGCTGTGTGGAGGCCAGGACACCCAGCAAGGTAATGCTCTCATTAAACAATAAGCAGCGGCTATATATGTATACCTGTCAGTCTTTCTGCCTCCTCGGTGTCACGTCTCATAGTCGGCGTCCCACAGTTCCTGTTTCCTCAGAACGTTTCTGAAATATTTTCTGAAAACCCATTGTGGAGTCGTCAGAAACAGCGGCAGTTGTTTTCCTCTCGTTATTTCATCAACCTTTGTTCCCACACGCCTTTTCCTGTACATTTCCGCTGCCAGTACTGGAGACACCACTTCAGGCTTCTTATTTTGGCCCGTGTATACTAAGGATGTAACACAATGCTAGTATCCGCTGTACCCGTATCCGTAAATCTGTATCCGTTCAACGCTCAATATATTTGTATCGGCTTTCATATTCGGATTAAAGTCGGCGTTGGTCTATAAATGATGAGCCCGGGTGTAATATGTGCACAGCACGTCTACGCGGTCTAGCTCAATATATGAAAGCAGAAATAAGGTAGAAATATGATTTTATTTTGAAGCTAATTACGGCAGTGTTGAAGTCAGACTTCTGGACAAAAAAAAGACACTGACAAAAAAAACCAAAAAAACTATTAGTGCATGTCCTATTACTATCATGTTACTGTTAATGAAACCTTTAAAGCTTCACATAAAAATAAATACCCCACAAATACCCAAGTCCTGATGCACACACCTAAACAAACAAACAAACAAACAAAAACCAACCCAGAATATTCCACCTACTGTTCATATCTGTATTTATATCAGTTTAGGATGCATTCTCGGTTCAATCAAAATAACGTACTTGTAGTCGGTTCCATCCTTTGTGGATACCAGTGGATGCGTCTGAATATGAATACGTTATTCAGGAAATGGATAGAAATATAGATGTGCCTAAAGCGTGACAGAGATGGCGTGCGGGTGGAGCGGTCAGATCTGGAAGCTTGCAGGAGAAAGACCTGTATTTACAGGGTTCGAACATTCATCGTTAGTAACAGCTCAGTAACGGTCAAGGTCATGGCGGTTTAAATGAGGCTGCTAACTTGTTTATATTTCAGGGAACAATTTTGTTAGAAAATATCACAGGCAGGTACAAAAAGAATACATGGTTGTGTGTAGTGTGCCGTCGTCCTATTGTTGCCCCAACTATTGCGGATTGATGATTGCCTGGGGCTTTGGGCTTTGGGGGCAGGGGGAGGGGGAGGGGGCATGGCCAGGTGTATGTATGTGTGTGTGTATATATGTATGTGTGTATATATATATATATAAAGAGTGTGAGAGAGAGAGGTCGATATAGATATAATGCATGTGGTGTACACATTATTCATTACAGCTGAATGAATTCCAGAGGCTGGTTATGACTCGGCTGTAGTGGCATTCGCCTGCATTAGCGTTTAGTCAGTTTTTTATGCCTTAATTACTCGTTTCCAAGGTCAGGAATGCTTTCAAATCCGAAGTCAAGTGTGTAAATAAACGTAATGAGTTATTAGCTGTAGCTAACCTCATTATGAAATGGAAATAAAGCTATATGAACTGCAGCAGAGATACTTATTGAACGGCAGCAGAGGTGCTTATTGAATTCTTGTATAGCGTATAAGTCACCCTGATGAACAGCTCGCTGTTTCATTTTGCTTTTGTTTCAGTCTCTGTTGATGTTTTGAGAGCAAAGACATTTAATGGCTTTATCCGTTCGGCAGCGAGAGAAGCTAAGATGCGTCAGAGAAAGATGTTGTGTTATTAAGGCACATAGAGGACACATAACAGAGACAAGGACACTTTATTTTTGTCGAACTGAACGCTGCAGACGGCACATTTTCCAACGTACTCTTATATAGTCTGGCTTCATGGACATCGCGATACTTGGAAGCTTTCGGCGATTCGCGATTCTCTCGTCAGTCGTCCCGAGCCTAGCGCGAACGGGATTTTGAAAACATTGGTCTAGCCGAGACCAGTAAGAATGACGTAGCTGGGGTTGAAGAAGAGCCAGAATTCACACGCCGTTCTGACGCTGCTCGTTTTCCGACCTGTTTTCCAGTGTCTCTAGGGACATAGTGTCAGAGTTCATACTAGACCACGCCCACTTTGGGTTTAAATCCAATTACAGATAAAGATACGGATATTTGGAGCACCGTACAGATACAGATAGTGACATCTGTAGTGTATACATGTTCCAAGCCAGTTTTTTTTTTTTTATTAATGTGCACCTATTATGGTTTTGAAACATGAGTAATTTTGTTTTAAAGGTCTCATACAATAGATTTACACGCATCCCAGGTCAAAAAAACAGTTTAACGTGCTCATAATTTAAACTGCAGCGTTACCTTTTTTCCCTCAGTGTCACAAACGACTCGTTCAATGATCCGCTCTAAAGGATTCATTCTAAACTCCTCCTTTCAGAGAGCATACTCTGCTGTGATTGGTCAGATGTCCCAGTCTGTTGTGATTGGTCTACCGCTGTCAGCGAGCAGCATATGAAGACCAGAGGCGGGGTTTTTTTTTGTTGTTGTTACAAACCTACGTAGGTTAGTACAGGAAGTGAGTCTGGAATCACTAACGACTCGCTTCAGCTGTTCAGAATCGGTTCCTTCGTTCGGGAGTCGATAACTCCGTTTGTCCTGCGCTTTGATTTTTTTTTAATTTTGCAGACGTTTTTACATTCACGAACAGCTCTATAACACACTACATGAAAGGTAACATCTGAAAAACCTTAATAGGTGCACTTTAAGTTAAGCTTCAAGATCCACTCGTGCTGGATAACATCTGTATTATTTCACATCAAAGAGTTTTTAGTTTCGATAGCAGATTCTTTGAAATTCTTTCTGCAGTTTGACCTTGTTTCCAAGCCATGTTTATTTAGTAGCACTGCTGAACTAGTTTCCATTGTTTTGGCATTGTTGTTTTTTTTTCATTCACATATCCTGCTAGCCTTGATAGCTCTTTTGGGAAATAAGTGCGTGTGATTGTTGGGAGCAGATGGCCAAGCAGACATGTGTGGGCCATGGCTGACTTTCGAGTGTGACTGCATGACTGAAGCCGGCACTCGGGATCTGACTGCGGGCTCGACACACAACACTCCCACCTCCAGCACTCCGGTGCTTGGAAACCAAAAAGCTGGACTGTGAAAAATTTCGGCGCATCTATTTTTATTTATTTATTTATTTATTTATTTATTTATTGCTTTTTCTAGTGCATTAGAGCTCCATCTCCATTACAGCCTACATATCACAAATCTATAGGATGCTTCATATGTAGGCTATGATGTTAGAAAAGTATACAGTTCTTCATAGTTCAGTCGAGCATTGCTAGTCGTCCGCAGTATAAGTAGGGCAGTTAAATTTCACGTGATCAGCGCCTGGTCAGTTAGGAAACGTGTTCACTCCCATGTAGTTCAGCGAAGTACCTCCATACATATACGACGAGTGTCTAGCAAAGCTTTTTTATATTAGCCCTGGCTAATCCTCTTCTCTCCTCTGTCCTCCAGGCGAAAGCAGAAACAAAAGCAGTGGTTTCGAAACCTAAGAGCAGCAGCTGCAAAAAGGTATTGGCCGAGGAGAAGAGTAAGGAGGAGACGGGGGAGGAGTGCCGTGCCGAAGAACAGGCCTTCCTCGTGGCCCTCTACAAGTACATGAAAGAGAGGAAGACCCCTATAGAGCGAATACCCTATCTAGGTTTCAAGCAGAGTAAGTTGTCTAATGCCCGCTCTCTCTCTCTCTCACTCTCTCTCTCTCTCACCCTTTCTCGGAGGGTCGTCATGTACACGGTTTCGATCAACAATTGATAAATGATTATTACACATGAAAAGCGATGGTAGTTTTTCTCTTCGCATGGTCCAGACAGATGGCTGCGCATAACCTGTTGCAACTCATCGGCCACTCATTATTATGAGTGAAAAGGTCACGCTGTAATTAAGTTCTTAAGAAAATAAACAGCTGGCGTGGACAAATCATAAATTCATTAGCTAGCCCTTAGGGCGCCAATGTGCAGAAAACTAGCTTATATCAAGTGATGGCTAAGGAGCTATAATGACATATGGCAAGCTAGTTAGCTAGTTAAGCACACTAATACAGGCTAAGTCAAATGAATGAGTATGTGTTTGTTATTATTAACGAAGCACACCAAGTTTGTGCCCTCGAGAGGAAAAGAAAAAAAACAAAACAAACCAAGGCACCGACTTGAGATATGAGAGGCTACGAGATTTAGAGTTCTCTCAACATTACACATAAAAGATATTCCGGCTAGAGTGCTCCTTATAGCAGGAGATCTATACGATGGCTTTATTTTCCACATAACTGCGCGTTCCCGATTCTGAAAAGATCGTCCTTCAGATCGACCGCGCTCGCTAATTAATCCGGCTAATAAAAACGAGCGGCGTGTTGCGCATAGTGCATCAAGCGCCGTTCCGTGTGTCGATTGTTGAAAAGTTGTAGTCAATACGCATGCTAGGTAAAGTTCGAAAGGGTTCATAAATCATTGGAATATGGAAACACAAACCAGGACGCACCGAAGCAATAAGAGCGAGGACAAAACGCGTGATAACGGACAAAAGGCATAAGACACAACAATATAAATAATCAAAGTAAATAGAAGATTAGCACGGAACACCAGGACACAATCAGGAAACATAACAGTGGTGGGAGTAAAACAAAGGCATGCGACGTGAACCGAAATGAAAGGCGCCGTGCGACAAGAGGTGGACTTCGGTGGCACATGGAACCATATTTACAGCATCGACCCCGAAGTACTCCTGTGACGATGAGTACGTCATCGACTCATCGTACGACGTATGGACATGACCTCGATCGTTTATCGCAAAGTATTCTAATATTACAGCTCGCTACCGCACAACACAAGTGAACGTGAACGTAAGCGAGGCGCCAGGTAGAACGCCGTGAACACGCACGTTTGCATTTCAACCCAAACATTTAGATTCCCAGCAAAATCGACTAACATGAATAAATGTCGACGAAATTTTAAGAATTATTCGCGTCGTAAGACAAAAACTTTTAAAGTTTTAATTACAAGTCCACTGTCTGAATATTCTGAAGAATGAAAAGTTCATCGCTCGTTAAAAGGGCGTAAAATGACAATAAGATCGTGTATCGGAATTATTCCTGCAACAATATGTTGTCCAGCAAAGGTAGCTGTCGTGACAGGCCTTACCCTGAAGTACGTTACGCTGGAACATAGTAACTATATATGTATATGTATACATGTGCTTGTATATAACCTCACAGAGTACGTAGAAAAGAGAGCACAAAAAGAAAGAGAGAAGAACAAAAATGTCTGGACGGTCCCTCCTTCCCTAAACACAGACCAGATACAGTAGGATTTAAACTCCCTTAACGAAGACACCACTGACCTTAGACACTTAAACTCTGCAGAGATGCATAAGAGACGGGGTAAACGTGAGACAAAATCAGAATGATCATTTCGTATATGACAGGTGCATAGAAGTTTGAATGCATCATACCAAGTTAAATCTTTTGTTTTTGCAAAAGTCAGTAAGGAGAAGGTTTTTTTTTTTCTTGCGTGTGGTTCCGTGTCTTTTTTCTCTGCTCGGCAAGTATGAATGAAAACTACCGATTTGTCCGAACGCTGTTAATTACGGAAGCACGGAGAGGCCATGTATTATATGTTTTATTCCTTTCTTGTTTTCTCGTGAGCACACAGTGGCGTTCTCGTGCTTCCGACATAGCAAAAGTTGCTTTCTTGCGAACACGACTTTGGAATTTTTCTGCGTACTCGACATAACGTGTCGTTTTTTTTTTGTTGTCCTGGAGGCGGCAAAAAGCTTAGCGCGATCCCACAGCATCATGGACGAACACAATCCATTTGTACTTTGATCAGGGACTCCGTCGAGCTGCGGCTCTTATGTTCGTCTGACAACTTCCACATCAGTGTCCGACACCCGTCCCTCTTAATGCAGAGATCAGGTCCGTCTCTACAGCGGGCCAGGATTACGTCTGTGACGGCGATGGTGAAGACACCAACGTGCATGCGACACCAGTCCCGTTCACAAGGCGTGAGATGTTCTCGTGATCAAACGCAAACAGCTATTTGTTACGTCGAGGTCACGAGAGAATTCAGTCGAGATCAAAAGAAAACAACTTTTTATGTCACGATCATGAGAAATCAAGAAAGGGGGAAAAAAACAATACTGAATGGTCTCTCAGGGCTTCTGTAGTTAAAACATTAGGAAACGTTTGATTTATCTGTCCCTCTTTGTATCCATCCATCTTTCTACCTGTTTGTTTGTTTGTTGCTTTTTACCGGTTTAATTGTTGGGAATGTATTACTCCTTAACCTCAACTGTCGCCTTCCTTTCACATAACCAATCAGCATTAGATTCATTCCTTAATTCAATCGTCCAGGCACTCACTAACGTAACTGATTCAGTTAATTAGCACAGAGTAAAATCACAAATCAGGATCAAAAGTCAGCCTACGACGCTGGCGCATGAGCACAAAGCACATTTTATTGACACTTTCTATGAAGGCTATACGTATAATACACTCATAACATGTATATCCGAGACGTTATACACACGGTCATATAAGTGGCGCCTATACCTTTTCGATACCATTTGGTAACACCAAGGTGAGTGTACTATTATATACTGTACTATTATACAGTCGTGTGAAAAGAAAAGGAAAAAAAAGCACACTCCATGAAACATTTGATCCTCTTTGAAACGGTGCCTGTTCATTTTTGTAGTCATTTTGTAGTAATTTTCGCAATTTAAACGAACAAATAAACCAAAACTGATCAGTCACGTGGAAAAAGTAAGTACGCCCCTACATTTATCACCCCTTCAAATCAATATAATTAGAATCAGGGGTTGAAGATTGGGTGCCGGTGATGAGAACCTGCTTAGGGAGTGCAGGTGGAAGCGGTCTTATTTATACCCCTCTCACATATCTAGTGTCTGGTGTTCCCTTTGCTATTGAGGTGTGGGGTGTCATCATGCCAAGAGCTAAAGAGTTCTGTAAGGCCTTCTGAATAAAGGTTGTGGATGTCTGTGAGTCTGGCAAGGGATTTAAAAAGATCTCCAAATAATTTGAAATACATCATTCTACTGTAAGGAAAATCATCTACAAATGGCACGGATTTCAAATCCTGGACTGGCCGTCCCCGGCAAATTCAACCCAAGAGCAGACCGTCTGATGCGAAAAGAAGTCTCCAAGGATCCAAAATTTAATCACAGGATCTGCTAGTAAGTCTTGCAGCTGTTGGTGTGAAAGTGCATGCTTCTACAGTCAGAAAGAGATTGCACAAGTTTGACCTGCATGGGAGGCGTGCCAGAAACGAGACTACAGTTTGCCAATGAGCATATAGGCAAAGACCAGGACTTTTGGAATAATGTACTCTGTTCAGACGAATCAAAGATATACCTTTGTGTTTGGCGCAGACCAAAGACAGCTTTTCAGATGAAGCACCTCATACCAACTGTGAAGCACGGTGGTGGAAATGTTATGGTTTGGCATTGGTTTGTTGCCTCAGGGACTGGACAGCTTGCAATCAACAATGAATTCTGCATCATATCATATCAAATGCTTGAAGATGATGTGAGGCCATCTGTCCGAAAGTTGAGGTTGAACTGAAAGCGGGCCTTTCAACAGGATAGTGATGCTAAGCACACTAGCAAATCCACCAAGGAATGTCTCAGAAAGAAGAAATAGAGGGTTGTTGAATAGCCTAGTGAAAGCCCGGATTTGAATCCCATTGAAATGTTGTGTGGGGATTTGAAACGGACAGTACATGCAAGAAAACCCTCAAACATCTTGCAACTGAAAGAATACTGCATGGAAGAGTGGTCAGAAATTCCAGAAAGCCGATGTCAGAGACCGGTGGACAATTATGCAGAACGCCTTCAAGAAGTTATTTCTGCTAAAGGAGAAAATACTAGCTAGCTTCTGAGGCAGAGGGTGTACTTACTTTTTCCACAGAAGAATATCATCTATTGATATTTCTGTTGAATAAATGATTGAAAAAGCTACGTTTCCTTGCAGTTTTGTTCAAGTATATAAACTTTATTTATAAGCACAAAGATGTTCAAAGGTTTGCTTGTCCAAATATGTCAAAAAAGCCAACCATTTCCATGGGGTGTACTTACTTATTTATTTATTAATTATTTATTTTTACATGACTGTAATAGCTTACAAGGCATATTTGTGGGCTCTAAGTAAAGTGACGCATATTTTAGACGTAAACGTTTATTAAATCAGTGGGACTTGTATTGGTTTATATTGCTAATATACAGAGACGAACACTAGATTTGCTGAAACGTTTTGCGGTATGATTTCCTGATAAGCGCTCTGGAACTTTCCGTTTATTCAAAACAAAACTACTGGGACTGATTTTCTTTGGTATTAGTGATATAATGACAGTGAATATAATGACCACTGTGACATGCTGACAATCTATAGCGCATAGTGAGGATGGCTATAAAGTGTCAAGCATTTAACGATAATGAAAATGAGTCATTATCGGTCACAGCGCAGTGAAATGCAGAGCGCAGGGTCAGCCATGATACAGCGTCCCTGGAGCAGAGAGCGTTAGGGGCCTTGTTCAAGGGCCCAACAGTGGCAGCTTGGAAGCGCCATGGCTTGAACCCCCGACCTTCCGATCAGTAACCCAGAGCCTTAACCGCCAAGCCACCCCTGCCCCCTGTTAGTTATTTCATAACTAATTATAACGTTATGAACGCATTATAACGTGATACGAATGAATTCACAGTTCATTATAAACACAACCTTCATAGAAAGTTTTTTTTTTTTTAGTTATATGTATATCTATAAAGGCTTTTGTATGTCGGTTTCATTATCCTATATTAATGCAAGATTTCAAAAAAAAAAAAAGTATAGATTTAATATCAAATCTGATCAGGACTGAGATAGACACTAGACATGTCCATCCGCTTTGGAATAAATTTATAATGCGGTATTCCCTGAGACAACCCTTCCCTCAGCAGAGACCACACACGCTCCTTTTGAAGAACAAGAAAAGTTCTGATCCGCTAAGCCGCGTTGAAAAGTAGGTCGGTATAACTCAAGAAAGTGTGGAGACAATTAGTGTTAGTCAGCTGTGCCCTTTCTAATTTGCTGCCTACAGCTTCCCTGATCAGCACGCATGACGCGAATAGGCAAGTAGTTCAGCGTCGAATCCAAACCCTAAACAGCACACAAACGCACCCATCGTTATCTAAATGCTCAAAGTGAAAATGCTAATATTCTTCTTCAATTTCCCTCTTGATTTTAGTGCAGTCATCAGTGCCACGGCGCTCCAGCCCATGAATATGGATAAGCGCGTACCACGTGTGACCCGAATCGACAAGCAGCTCATGTCATATACCTATAGAAAGGCTTGGAACGCCAAAAAATGCACATTTTTCTCCTCTCCTGCACTAAAGAAAACAATACTTCTGTTAATCTGTGTGCTGTAAATAGACATCAGTAACTCATTCACAGTGTTGCACGTATTATTTCAACTGTACACCAAGGCACTTTTTATTGTTGACATTACTGAATACGAATCCAAAGACACAAATCCCTGTGTGTGTGTGTGTGTGTGTGTGTGGTTTGTTTTTGGTTTCTTCTCCCCACAAACCTCCCAGCCACTAAAATCAACTCAAGAATAAGATGTTCCCTTTATTATTTATTTATTTATTTTTAATCTAGCACAGGACGGGGGGGGGGGGGGGGGGGGGGGGGGGGGGGGGGGGGGGGGGGGGGGAGATGAATTACAACTCAGATGGGGATCGGTTCAAATCACAGAGAGCAGAGAACATGCAGCATTTGAAGACGAGTTAGCGTTCCGTATTCTGGGAAGTATTAGTTATCACTCCTGAGCAAATATTAGCATTATAATTAGATTTTCTTTTGTGCCTGGAAGGAACACAAATAAGCAAACACGGCCTATCAACAGCGTGCAGTTCGAAACATGAGAAAGTAAATCCGAGCTCCAGAACTTCGACCTTGACGCACGATTATTCAATAGGATATATGCAGAATTCATTTCAAATGTTAGTAGAAGAATCGCCAGCTGCTAATCTTAGTATGGAAGTTAGTGGGGAAGAATGCAAGCAGTTGCCGAAGTGAAAGCCAGTATAAGCGTGGAATTTTCTAGAAGAGCAGCTCTGACGGTAGTACCCGACTGCAAGGTTTATATTAACGCGCCCGTTCTAATACATTGTCGTTTCTATAGTAACAGCAAATACATAGAGACTTCCACATCATCTAAGTCTAATAATAAATACATGGCTTTGTGTAAAGAGACATTAGTTGAACATTTAACATATAGAAGGAGACTTTGTATTCATCTATCCCCCCCCACCCCCCTCCCCCCCCCCACCCCCAAACATGGAAAAGTTTTCAGGACGGAGGATTATGTGGTTTCTAGGTAACGTGATAAGCTGCGTTGTTTTTTTTTTGTTTTTTTTTTGTTTGTTTGTTTTTTTTTTTTGTCTTATTAACTTCAAGAGAGAAAAAAAGGAGAGACTGGTGAGGGAGCAACTGTTTATAGCTGCTAGAACGTAAGTGATAACAGGAACTAACTTGTTTGGCCGACCTTTCACTACATTAAATGTAAGTTATAGACTGATAAAAGTATGACGTCGTTTTATTAATAGAACTGTCTGTAAAAAATGTACGCTTGGCCGATTGTCACGGATCAAGAAGAATAAAACACTCCAGGACTCGCTGTTATAAGGAAATAATCGACTCTGGAGTGGTTAGAGTAACTCCTGATTGTGTCAACCTGCATCAAACCGCTTAGTCGCTGATTATTTTCCTTTAACCGCACACCCTCGAATGGTTTATTCCTTACATTATGTTGACAAACAGAAACAGAATATATATGTGTGTGTATATATATATATATATATATATATATATATATATATATATATATATATAATGGTGCAATGTTACACGTACACATAATACCTGCATTTATACAAACACAAGCTTTATCTTGCATGTTCAGATCAAATATTAAAGAGCTCACACAGCGTTTACAAGCGAGAGTGTGCATTTGTGTGTGCGTGCGCGAGAGCGAGAGATATATTGCCGATGCATAAAAGCCTCAGTTCACAGCGCTCTAAGCTGTGGGCTTGTCATTCACAGGCCTAAAAAAAGAACAGGCGGCGTAATCCTGCAAGTCCATCTGAAATAGCTGCTAGGGAGGAGGTGAAAATCAATATAGCCAGATATGGGCGTAGGAGAAGGCTGCTCTGATGAAGGCAGTGGGCTTTGTGTGTGTGTGTGTGTGTGTGGAGATTGAATCCTGATTGATTAATCTTCCTAGCAGCAATAGTCTCGCTAATTTTTGCTCGAGTTCATTTGTACAAGTGCTACGTATTTATTTAGTTTCATCTCTTCTCTGTTTTCCTGAGAGACCCCCTGTTTAAAAAAAAAAAAAAAAAAAATGAAATCAAATTTAATAACCGAGGATGGATTGTGAGCGAGCGCTTTGAGTAATGTTTCCATCCTTATCGTGCTCGATGGGAAAGAGTGTGTTACTGTGGCTGTTTCTTCTTTCCTGTGGTATTGATCCATGTTCTTATTGTCCTTCTCGCAGTAAACCTTTGGACGATGTTTCAGGCTGCTCAGAAGCTGGGAGGATACGAGCTGGTAAGCGTGTACACCATCCGCTCGGAGGTTTTATAGTCCCTCTGGCAGCAGTGTTTCAGCAGGAGAAACAGGCAGGAGGATTTTGCAAATTTCTCAGCCTGCCACGGAACACGTGTTTTTACTAAGTTTGAGCCCTGTCTCGGCTCTACGTTTTGGCTTGAGTGACTCACTGAAGGCTCTCTTTTTTTTTTTTTGGTAAAAAAAAAAAAAAAAAGGAAAACGTACAAGTAAAAAAACATGTGTAAGTCTTTTTGCCGGAGAGGAAATTGGTCAGGCCTGTTCGGTGCACATATTGAGCCTCTTAAGGGGGGTTATTACTCCAAGACCAGCAAACAGAGAATTTGTTTGGCAGCGCATCTAACATCCGCGCAGCAATAACGTGGCCAGAACATTTTACATTCAGTCAGAAATGGTTTCCGCAAGATTCTCAGCAATGCCGAGTGCCGTTTTTTTTTGGTTTTTTTTGGTTTTGTTTTGTTTGTCGGCGCAGAGGAAAGAGAAGCAAGAAAGGTGGCCGAGTTGTTTGGACAAGGAGCGAACAGGAAGCCACTCGAGGCCTCTTCCCCCCCCCCCCCCCCCCCCCCCCCCCCCCCCCCCCCCCCCCCCCCCCCCCCCCCCCCCCGCCTCTTTCTCTCATTCTCGCTCTCACAGGAGGCTTTTTATCTAACTTATCAATACTACAGGAGGCTTGTCTTCGAGGCACAGGAAATACACTGCTTTGTGTATGTTCCGTAATGAAATGATTGTAAATTCGAGGAAGCTCTCGTTCGGAGGTTTAGTAGCCAGCTCCGAGGAATACTGAGCTGGAGCACAACTCCATTAGTGTAATGAAGTGCACTGATGTGAATGTCCGTGCGTCAGAACAAAACAGTCCAAGGATATTAGGCCAGTGATGTCTCCTGCTGTAATAACTGCACGCCACTTGTTATACGAACAGCACGCTACCTGTATATTAGTATATTACCCCATATAATGATGAGTCATTGATGTTGTAACTGTGAAATATGGACTTGTTTTTTCATATAATTGGCAGATATTCCATCATGGACACTAATAGAATAGTGTATACAAGCATATACAGCTGTCTACGGTAACTATGTGAAATGCCGTAGTGTAGCATGTAGCTTAATATTCATGAAGCATGTACTTTTAGGCAGAACGGCTTCCATTAGCAACCAGCAAACCTTCGCTCTGAAGGTCTCTCATGAATATCATTACGATGCGCAGTGATTATGACGACCATGTTTATGAAGTTTGGTACATAGCACTCAAACTCGAGCGGTCTAGTCATGCTGTTAGTCATAGATGACCTGCGTTAAAGAGGTGACTGAACGAGAGACAAGTCCAATCGATCCAGTTTGTCTCCGAGTCTTAGTTGGACTTAGACGCAGACGTATAACAAGCATGTTAGCGCTTATGTGATTGTGTACTAATCATGTTAAACGTCTTTCTCGCTCGTCGTGTCGTTTGCCAGATCACAGCCCGCCGACAGTGGAAAAATGTATACGACGAGTTGGGTGGAAACCCAGGAAGCACCAGCGCCGCCACGTGTACACGGAGACACTACGAGAGGTACGGCTCATTCACTGGTCATGCTTTTATATATATATATATATATATAAATTCAAATTTTGTTCTAGAAAGAAGACACTATGTCAAAAAGTTTGTGGACGCCTGAGCATCACACTCATGTGCTTGTTGAACATCCCAATCCAGATTTAGTCCCCCTTTTGCTGTTATAATAAAAACTATATAAAAACTCCTCCACTCTTCTGGGAAGGCTTTGCACTGGATTTTGGAGCGTGGCTGTGGGGGATTTGTGCTCATTCAGAGGTCAGATGTCAGGTGAAGAGGCCTGAGGTTCATTCGGCATTCCAGTTCATCCCAGACGTGTTCAGTGGGGTTGAGGTCAGGGCTCTGTGCAGGACACTCGAGTTCTTCCACTCCAACCTTGGCACACCGTGACTTCAAGCGAGGTCCATGCTGAAACAAATTTGGGCGTCTTAGTTCCAGTGGAGGGAAATCGTCATGCTAATTGTGTTCTTCCAACTTTGTGGCAGCAGTTTGGGGAAGAACCACATATGGGCGTGATGGTCAGGTGTCCACATACTTTTGTGCCTACAGTGAGTGTATCTGCCCATAGAATAAGAAATGTGTAAAAGCATCGAAAACAGGCCAAATAATCCGATATTTTATTTATGATGATCTCATAATATGAAATATCACTTCACTTCACTTTCTAAGATATGATTTTTAGCCGTGTTTAAAGTTTGTCGTCATTAAATATATGAAACAGATGTTTAGGCTTGTTCGTGTTACTCTTTTGGGGGGGGATGAGGATTCTTCACTGTTAGCCATAAGACTCTTTGTGAATACAGCCGCAGAACTGGCTTTTTACACCCGCTGTCATTTTCTTTTTTAGTGTGTACTTGACTCGATCGAAGATTTGAGATGTGTGCTGACGTAATCAGAGAATCACGTCAATGGCGAACAGACAGCGCAAGGAGATTTAAATCCTAATCATTCCAAACTTAACTTAATGTGACTCCATATAGGGAAAGGAGTCTGTAAAACGTCCAGAGTTGGGTCTCTCTTCAAGTACTCGTATCGCGTACTGCACTCACAATCAGTTTGTGCACGGATCAGTGCGTAAGCTTCTTTCAGTTATTTGAAAAGCAATCCAACGCGACCTTTAATGTTTGTGAGAAGTCTGTGTTTGCTGCCGGTGCTTCGAGGGAGCTGAGAGTCGAGGTCAGACGAGTGGGTTCTCACCTCGGGCCCACTGCTCTCAACCCAGCGCTCAATCAATATATGTGTATGATATCATAGTGCTCAGTGAATAACACTCTGCCCAAAGCCCATCCTTGACCAAATGTGAGGCAACGTGCTCGTATGTCTACTTGTGCATGAGAGTAATTAACCGGATTAATTTGCCCGGCTGTTAAGCTGTTTTATCCTTTAGTCACAGACCGAAACGCCGTTCTGCCCAAGGAAAGTGTTCAGGTTCTCATCGCGGGACGAGCGCATTGTTCTGCAGAAAGCGCTCCGCTTTTGAGCTGAACCGAAGCAGCTCTTAACCGTCATGCTCTTTTAGCTCTTTAACCGTCTTGTTCCGTCTCATTCATTCAGGACACACTCTTGTTAATTAGCGACACAGTTGTGCCGTGTATTTTGCAATAAGGATATGTTTTCTATTCATTTCAATTAGTGGCAAAATCAACCTTATTATCGCAGTTGAATTCTCAGCTGTGATTGGTTAGAAGGCCATCCCAGCGAATCACGGGTTTATATCAATGCGTCCGTTCTAGTGCGTTATCGTTTCTGTCGTTACGTCTTACCCAGGGACTTGTATGGTGGGTTCATAGAAATGGATAATAAATGTGGGTGATCGTTGGTATGGTCAAGTTTTCTCCAAGTTTTCAATTTGAATCGTCCACTATCAGCGCTTTGTAGCACTCATAGATCAAGCTGTAACTTTAGGGTTTTCCAACAGAGAAAAAGAGAGGCTGGTGAGAGAATGATGGAATATAAGTGATCACGAGAACTGGTACTAGTTTTGCAGACGTTCCACGATATTACATGTTGTGGGAAGTGGTGGCTTGACGGTTAAGGCTCTGGGTTACTGATCGGAAGGTCGGGGGTTCAAGCTGCCAGTCTTGGGCCCTTGAGCAAGAGCAAAGCCGTCTACTCCAGGGGTGCCCTATCGTGGCTGACCCTGCGCTCTGACCCCAACCTCCTAACGTGCTGGGAGACGCAAAGAAAAAAGCATTTCACTGTACTGTAATGTATATGTGACCAATAAGGACTCATTATCATTATGTAACGATATACGAGTAAAAAATGTCGATGTCGTTCTCTAATTAATAAATAATTGTCGGAAAGTTGCTGTGGTGTAAAAGGAATAAAACCCGCTGCATAAAATCCACGTTGCATTGTGCTACATCACACCATACCATTTTTTCCCTTATAATAGCACATTTCGTCATGTTCATTCCTCACGTCTTGCGGTTTGTGGTTTGTACATGTTGTGGGGATCCTCCTGATAGGAACCGAATCAGAGATAGAATGTACGTGACTAACTGAAACCATCGTTTTGTCCTGTATTTCGTGGTAAAACGACCCGAAACGCTTCCAAGGAGGTAACAAAAACGTTCGCGCTATCATAGTGAGATTCCCGACGAGCCCAAGAGAGCAAAATCGGCCGCGCTGTCATGGAGGGTTGGCGTAACCTCTCTCCCTTATCAATCACAGTGCCACCAGCCAATCATGGGCGTCTGTGAGGTCACGCATGCAGAAACGGGTGGATAGCGCTGTCCTCTGAGTCCGTTACTCCGCCCCCGACATCGCACGAGCGCCCGGTCGAGAAGATGCGGTCGGCTTGGAGGAAGCCCGTGTTAGCCTTCGCCCGCTGGTCGGTGGCTGTCGCGTGACAGGGGAGAGCTGCCCGAATGGGTGTGAACCGGACACGGCTAAAATCAGGGAGAATGTTTTAATTTGATAAAAATAAAACAATTTTTTTACATTTCCGCCGACTCTGTAACGCACATTCGCGCAGATATTCTCCTCCCGTTCTCGCCACGTCTATAATCATCACGGAATACAGTCGCAAAGCCTAAATTCCTAAAGTTAAATAACGGTAAGAGTCATATAGGCGAGTGAGTCCACGACCACAGGTTTCAGGGAAAACCTTCCGTTTTAGTTTGTTTACCATTTTCTTTTTTTTATTTTGTTTTACAAAGAAGGAAAAGAAGCACAAATATCATTAGAAATTTTGCATCTGCTATTAATTCTAATCTAAATGAAAGGACTTGTTTTTCATTTCTCGTGCCTTGAAGCAATAATCAAAGAAGCGTTCGTGTTGGTTTTTTGTTACTGACATGAAAATAAAATGACCACGGACCTTAAGCACGCCTTGATGTTGGATATTTCGTTTCAGTCGCTCAGTCTTGTTCAGAAAGTTCTCTGTTAAGTATTTAGTGTGTTCTTGTCGTTGTTTTTCGGTGAAGGGCGCCGGGCTAAATGTTCACTTTGTTCTGTGGCTTGAGGTAAGGTCACACAGTACCAAAGTTAGAAATTGCGAGGAGGAGGAGGAGGAGGAGGAAGAGAGATACTTGCGTTGCTCATGTTTAAAATGTAATCTAGGGTACGTTTGTCCGTTTCACACATGATCCCAGTGGAGGCGTTTCCATTTAGGCCACTAAAACGGCTCCAAGCACAAACGCTGCAAATCAATATTTAACATCCTGTACAGCCCTGGTGATCAGAGTAGAACCGTTCCTAATGATATTTATTTAGCGCCATCATCTCTTTAACCGTCTGGCGAATTGAAGAAGAGAGGAGGGCAGGATAAAAGAGGAAGAAAGAAACATAGATTGCAAATTGGGTCATAAAAACGACATGAATAACCTTGAGAGAGACTGCGGCATTCCTCCCTCCCTTCCCGCTGCTTTTTAATTATATAGGTCAGTGGCACTGATCAATCAGGCCGCGCTTATTTATTTAATCCTCCTCCTCCTCCTCCCAGGGAGATCGCTGTTCCAGAAACGGGCCGCCCGTGACTTCCGCTCTGCAGATAACCGCATTCCCCGCTCCTTATCTTGCGACTTCGATGCTTATATTGCAGCATGTAAATCCCTTGTTAAAGGCACTGTATTTGCATCCTCTGTTCTCTAATTAGCCTGCAAAGGATTTGTTCTTTGCTTTGCATAAAGATTGCAGATTTACATAACCTTATTACATTATTTGGATGTTCATTTAGAAAGATCAACTGAAAAAAAAGAGAGAGAGAGAGAGAGAATAAAGTTAATCTGCTGCATGATAAAGTGTATTGTGGGTTTCCCAGGAGGGGGGGGGGGGGGGGTGTGGAGAGAGGGGGGGGGTGCAAAAAAGAAACACATCAGTTCCTCCTGGCGCTTTATTGATTTTTCTTTCCTCTTTGGAATTAATGTTTGCTCTCGATTCGAACGAGCCACGCTTCACGGATCGCTTCCTTGAAACTATAGCCAGGATGACAGCTTTTAATGCAAGGCCCTTTAAGCAAATTTTAATGGCGTGTCTTTGGACTAGTACCGTTTCCACTGGGCATTACATCAGCTGTTTGTGTCCCTGAAGAGGTCAGAGACGGCTGGCTGCAGTAAACAATCGCAATATCGGACGGATTATCCTACGCAGCCGTTCCGCAGCGCGTCCAGCTTTTCTATACGTAATCCTCCGCCCTCACCGCCGTCGCACCGAAATCCCAGGGATTCGCCCGGATGGATATTCATAGTCGTCCCGTGTGCGTTTTATCTCCGTATCTGCATTTACATCCTTGATGAAACGTACCTAACGGAAAGGAGTCTGGTTGACACGCTGGGTGTTTTGAAGCTGACAAATCCTAATTAAATCCCTGATTGATCTAATTATTTTAGCGTCGGCGTTTGCACAGAGATTTACAGGCTCATTTGCCCTAGTAAGACGCCATCACGTCTATTGTTTCGCCAGACAAAAGTGTCTGATTTATAGCGGCAGCTCGAGTTTGAACTAATTACGTCAGGAACGATCCTCGATTATAGATAACGTTTGCGCCGTGCGTTTTATTTTTTTATCCTCGCCGTAACATCCGTGCCAATCATCAGGGTAAATCTGTCGACTCAGCTATTTACAGGCTGCGAGCTCCATCAAGGTGTCGTCTAGGTTTGCGTAGCAGCTGTAATGGATTTCCTTATTCACTCTGCCCAAGGATGTGTGACTGACCCATATTAAACATTTACAAAGGTTAGCCTTTGCTTTCATAGGTGCGCCGCCTCGCGCTCAGGTTCCTCGGCTATTTATAAAGCGCACGAGATGAGAAAGGACGACTCTTTTCAAGGCTTTGTTTTGGAGCAGGGATTTTTTTTTTTTTTCTTCCCTCCCCCCCTTTCTTCATTAGGAACCGTGCTATTGATGTAGTTTCATACTCATCTGAGATCTTATTTATGCGGATTTATCACTTTGGATTAGCCTCAGAGAGGCACCGAGAGAGAGAGGCAGCATGAAACATGTTTGTTTTGGGCTGAAGGAACCAGTACTTTCAAAGGAACCGAGGCAACAAAACAACAAAAAAAAAATTAGAAACAAAGTAAGCAAAAGCCTCGCGTTTAAATCATCGCTAAAGAATCCGGCTCTCGTTTGGACGGGGTCCAAGCAGCGAAATATCTCGCTGCTGAGAATTTCTGAACATGTAGGGCGTACAGTCCGAGAACTCGGTGCTCGTTGCGAATTAGTTTTGCCAGGCAGCATAATTGAAGTTGGCTTTTGGAAGTTAATGAGTTTGGACCTTGAGGGAGAGAATGAGGTCATTTTAGGTCTAAAAGCCAGGAATGAAAAAAAACCCAAAACAAAACTAGTCAGCCTTGGTATTCCTTCATCGGTTTATCAGTTTAGCTGTAAGAATGTAGATTAGTACAAGGGTCAGCTTTCTTACAAAACCTTTCAGGCATCCAGCAGAGCTTGTTGAACAATGTCTGGTTTCACACACACACACACACACACACACAGCATTTTTCCCTCACCTGTCTCTGCTATTAATTGAAACATGCTGCTCCGCTTTGTCCCCCCCCAAACCAGCGCAATAATTTAGACTGAGTGAGAAATTCGACAGCTTGATTTGATCCAAAATGCCGCTTTTGGGATCTTTCACTCTCTATAACGAAGCATCCCCAAACTCCACTGCATCCACCCCAGGTTTGGCACTCATCTCTTCTCTCCATTACGTTTAATCACAGGCCTCCAGCCGTTTGTTTAACTTCCATTTAGCATCTGAGTCAAACCTGCTGCACTGCCATGCCTCCCTCACTGCGCGCTCGTGATTTACACGCTGTGGCACTTCAGCAGCCGGTCATTACAGCCTCTCTTTGCGTGCGAGTTTGAACTTCTTTATTACGCGGCCTCGTCTGATCCCGAGCATATTTTCTTCTCTCGGAGCCGAAGGCCCACGATGAGATGGATGGGAAAGTGAAATTGTTGGTGTCACATCCATTTGTCTCAGATATTATTATAGCGGGACTTGGAGCACACCGGGGAGGGCGGGACGTTGTTCTTTCACTCGCTCGCTGCCTTTTGTGCGAGCCTGAATAAAAACTTTGATTAGCTCGTGAGGTTATCATCTTTTCATGTTCGTTCCTGAGGTGCTGTCAGAGCTGGAAAGTGTGCCATCTTGTGCCCGTGGGTTAGAATCACAGCATCAGGATGAAGTGAGATAAGAGCAAGAGTAATCTGGCATCGACTCAGACTGTATTTGCCCTTTTATTTATTTCCATTAGGACACAAAAGGACGAAAGGGCAGACTCGGAGACTCAAGCGATGCTAGGAGTTCAGTTAGGAATACTGATCAGTGTATTATTATGTTCCCAATAGACAGATTTTTAATGACGGTCTATGACTAAAATTGTAATAATCCTTGTTAAAGTTTATAGTCCTTCTCCTACATGCAACGTTTTTGATACAATTGCTGTTTTTGCTGTCGATGCTCAATATTTGTTTGTTACCGTGGCAACATCCTTTTTTTGGGGGGGGGTTTTTTGGTTAGTTTTTTATCCTTAGATACAATTGCATAATGGGTCAGATAAAGCCATCAAGCAGTATTGATTGTGCGAGCTCGCACTAAGAGCAGAGATATTGTCTCCAATAGTATTGTGGAACGCTAGTAACTTTAAAGTCTTTGTGTAATGCAGAGAAGTGAAACACATCCTCTGGCCTGATCGACTCCCTCACCCCCCCCCGTCATATTTTCTCACATAGGCGTGTGGTGAATCAAAAACGGCACCAAAACAGACAATAAAACACGCTCTCATTACTTTATAGTTCGATGTGGATTTTCGAACAGGGCCGTTTTTCATGCCGGCGCTTTTCTGCGGCTGAATTTAGTCAGGCGTGGGCTTCCCCTTTTTGAATCTGACCTCAAGTGTTCTATCTCTTTCTGTTAACTGGCACTGTTGAGGTTTTTCACTTCCGCCAAGTTCATGTGCTTTTGGCTGGTGCTCATAAATAAATACTAGGAGGACTGAAAAGTGGACGCTCGCACAAGAAGAGCAGCACCGAACTAAACTCGGTACTGCTTCTGGGCGCAGCAAACACCAAGGCCTCCTGCCATCTCGGTACCCACGGCTAGTAATAAGCACCGGTGGGTGATTTTGAATGATTCTTTTTAATGATGCTTTAAGTGAATTGAAAACATCGAATTAAACAAGCACGAATTACAATGAAACCCGGCTTAATTTTTTTCATGATATAATAAGGCTCAATTTCCACAGTTTTATTTGCCGTTAACAAATGGCCTAAGCGGACGTCGATGTTTTTTGTTTTTTTTCTTTCCCGCTTTTGTAGAATGAAGAACAACAGCACCACCAATAGTCTTAAGTAATACTACACAGAATGGTATGAAGGAGAGGCTGGGGCTGATTTCTTTCCAGCACAAACTATAGATTCGTGCAGTAACAGTGACAGCATGTCAAGCGATTGCTCTTGGTGAGAAGTCTAATTGTGCTTTGTGATGCATGTTATCAGCAGCGATTGAGAAGGCGCACATGAAATAGAAATAAATAGACTAAGCCAGTGGGTCTCAACCAAAGGGGCGGAGATCGGAAGGGGGGTGCAAATTGTTTTCAAGGAAGAAAAGACAGACAGGGCATCGTTTGTGTACTCTGTGTATTTTATTGCTTTTTAAATAGAATGTGTATAAATGAAAAACCCCGCGTTCCCTCTCCCTCTGTGTTTTCTTGTTGCTGGGGAGAGGCGGAGCTTATCCTGTCTTTTACCTAGCTGTCAGTGCAGACCAGTGCTGCCAACCGAGCGACTTTTCAGACCCCTTTAGCGCCTTTTTTTTGGCAACAAAAAAGGATTTAAATCTAATTTGAATTATTATTTAAAACATTTAACAACGTCACGGATAACGAGACGCGCCCTTCGTCCCAATTTACATCATTCGTATGCAAATGTTTTTAGAACGCAAGACGAATGTAATGCAACATGTTTTACATGTAAAATAGTCCACGTTATCACAGCCTAGTTCTCTCGTTCAAAGCAGTCACAGTGTTCAGAAACGTTTTTCATCATTCATGTTCCAGACCTGTCCGTTATATAGTTTCATAAAAGTCATTTTAAAAATCATAAAAGTTATGAAAAGTCATTTAAAATGTAGAAAAACGCAAAAGCGGGAAAAAAATCCATCTATCTATAGATAAATTTGATATAGAATAGATCATTATACCTGGTCTCATTCATAATGGGGAGGGGGGTGGGGGGCATGCCACATGATGGGGGAGGCTTGGGGGTGCTTTAGGTACAAAAGGTTGAGAAGCTTTGGACTAAGCAACCAAAGAACAAATTACATGAATGAACAAACTACAGAAGAATACGTTTTGTATGGTCTGAACAAAAGAGCTGGCAAAAAGTAAAAAAAAAACAAAAACAAATGAGTTTGTCGAATTTAAAAGAATAAAGTTCTACCGAACATGTCGATGCTCACACTCGCGCTTTCTCAATGGCCTCCTTGTTTCAGAGAGGCCTTTGGAGGCTTTTCGGGACGCCTCGGCTCAGGGACAAGAAAGCAAGAGCTGTAAACAGCAGCAGAGACAGCGGGGGTAAATGTGCCACTTTGTGTAATTATTGTATTCCTCAAGCGTGATTATTTCGAAAAGATCCTGGATTGCTTGCTATGGAAATGAGAGTTACGTAAGAGGCCAGATTAGAGGCCACCAGGAGATATGCTGCAACAGAATCTTATTACTCACTCGGCAGCACTCCCAGTGGAGTTGGGCACGCGTACACACACACACAAGTGCACGCGCGCTCGTTCATGGTTCTCCGCCATCTCTGTGGCAATGCCCTCGTCTGTCAGTGTTATGAAGAGGCCTTTATTCTCGCCACGATTCTTAAAGTAATTACATGTTGAATTAATGATGGAGAACTGTTTTGTACAAATCATTCCCTTTGCAGGATTAATTCAATTTGGAGAAATCCACGTAGTCAAACCAATCATTCGAAGGCCATGAATATATTTATTTGCTTTTATAATATGCGCGTGTACCCGATTTGCTTGTCTAATAAGATGTATTCACACGTAGACTCAAATTGCTCTTCTGGTCACGCTGATTTATTTACCCTTGTAGGCGCTTTCACTGCCTAATAAATAGTCTAAGCTTCGAGAGCATGAATTTTCCTGTTATGATATTGCATTGATTACAGAACGGGACTTTTATACGGTATACGGTAATATATGATCCGACGAGATGTTTTCCATATGGTCATACTCATACATTTACCGGAGTGAAGGAGCAAACTGTTTATATGAATGGACACGTCTGCTGGGTCGTTGCTACCCGGTGATCATTAGTGACCACAGACCGACTTTATTAAAGCCCCGTTTAATCAGCGGTAACTCGGTATCCAAGCCGAAACATTCCCGTCCTTCACCTCTTAAACCCGAGTGTATTCTTTTTCACAAAGGAGGAGATTGAGGAACCCAGATAAGCTGGCGCACATTAGAAAGGCTGTCCTGCTTAAATAAGCATCACGGCACAGGAGCGGCTGCTTGGCCCAGGTTGTAGGAACACCTGAGTCTGGCCTGCGGCAGCGCCGCACGTTTATCTGTCCCGCAGATGAACCCGGCCAGACGGAGTGTCCAAATTGAAGGACCCTAAAATAACTTAGCGCAGTGCGATTACAGATGGTTTCTCGGCTGCAGCCGACCTTCATCTTCCGTTATCGGTTTTTATTCACGCCGTGCCCTCCGCTACAGTAAGACTTCTTCAGCTGTCATGCTCACTTCCTAGTGGAGAAGTCTGATTTTAGCGGTAGGGGATTTGAAAATGAAGGGAATCTCAAGAGCCTGTTTCGATACAGGAAGGAGTCGCGCAGCATCAGAGGACTTTTATTGAAGTAGCAGGCCGATCGTAGTCGACTGACGAGCGTAGGCTGTTGTACTGTAAGAAGACTCATCCAGCATGTCGTCCCCTTTCCAAACGCTGCTAGCAGGCCCTGACATCACCGTTAGGTTAAGCTCATGCTCGGAGGTGTAATCAGTCACTCGGGGTACGGTGGAGGTTGTTGAAAGCACGGCTGAGGAGAAGGAGGAGGAAGACCTGTTGCGCCGGCTGTTTCTCAGAAAAGTAAATGAAATCGTTTTTTCCCCCCGAAGATATTTTCATTCCTCCGACGAAAATTCACACCAGGACCATTATTTCTCAGTGAAATGGATTCCTGCAGCCTGCGTTCTGAGAGAAATGAACCTTTTTCCGACAATCGACAAATTATTTATTATTTATTTTAACACGGGCAGCTTCATGCCCTTTTCCACCGACGCCCATTTCATTTGTATTTCTCATTTCTGTCGCATTGTGCCTTTCACCTTGCGTGCTCTTTCTCCTCATTCTTATAAAGGAAGATTTAATTGCAGAGTTCCCGTCCTCGGCATGATGCCACTTACTACCTGTATCAAATGTAGCTGTCTCGCTGCCAAAAATTTCCAAGATTGGACCGTGTCACCAGCTTAAAAAACATATATTTTTCGTTCTTTAACATGCCACGGCCTAACGTGCAAGCGAAAGATCTTCTTACTTATTTATTTTCGGTAACATGATCGAGGAAGGGAACTGTAACATGGAATAGCCATATATGGCTTCGTGGACGATTGGTGGTGAGGAAATTTATTCGGAATTTATTCACTGGCTTAAGAGCAGGGGCCTTTTTCATTCTTATCTCAACATTCAAACATAAAAAAAAAAAAAAACCCATATATAAATACACAAATGAAGCCGTGACATCTGATATCAATTATTCCCTGGAGCCTTAAAACAGAGGAATATAAGGTCAACACAAGTCTAATTTTAGCCATTTTACACAAACTAAAACAGGCCATCATAAGACCTGCCGGCTTGGAGAGCGCGCACACAGGGAACTTGGGGGCATGGGAGGGGGGTATGGAAGATTTCAGAGGATTAGCCGCAAACAAGATAAGTCATTGTGCGCATTATTATACCCTTATTATATAAACATGAACTGAAACATTACAGTGGGAATCAGGTATTTGGCAGCTGCTCGTTATTTTGATTTGACCACGTGGAGCGAGCCGTTTTCCAGTTTTAGCAGCTGTAACATGTTTAAACTCTTTTGGTAATGGGATCTGAAGATTAATGTTCCCTCTGGGCTCCTGCTTAGCTCTGCCGCTGGCCAGCAGCCAAACCCCCAACCAGCATAGTTCTTCTACATGCTTCCCCTATACAGACCCAGATTGAGCATGCTCACTATGGCCGTGCTCCAGCTCCGAGAGGCCTGGACGGCCCGCTGTCGAGTAAACACCCGGCCGAGCGAAATAGCGGAAACGAATTCCTCTGGAGGTGCCTTGCAGATTTTTTTGTTGTTGTTGTTGTTGTTTTTATTATTAAACAGCAAAAAGAAATAAGAGATAAAGGGAACGGGCGAGCGATCACAGAAGACGGGGGAAAGAAACGATTCAGAATAATTAAGACGGTGCATATTTAGTGCATATGGTTCTGTTGGCTCCTCTTTGGCATACCTAGTTCATGACATGGAAAACGCAGTTTAATGATGAGTTCGTAAGGGTGGATATTTGTAATGCTGCATGCTGCTCTGACTGTTCCCAACTCATTTCATTAAACACACTGAACCAAATTATAAAAAACTTCAAACCACATGAGCAAAGTGGCAGATTACAGCACCGTAATATATATATATATATATATATATATATATATATATATATATATATATACGCAATATCACCCTTTCCAATTAGCAGACCCTTTGTCAAGCTTCTGCATCAGCAGAAATCGGAGTAAAGCAGCAGCCTGAGACTCCAGGTGTTAAATTCATGTTCAGACAAAGAGCAATAAAGTCACTCAGCAGCATTTATAACATTAGTCATGCTTGTATCGTGTCTGTTTGGGTTTATATGGATTAAGCAGGCCACATGACATCAACTGCAACCAGAAAAAATGAACCCTTTTAATTAGGATCGTGTGTGTTCATCTCTTCATCTGGGGATGAATAAAGCATTATCTTATCTTATCTTATCTTATCTTATCTTATCTTATCTTATCTCCCATTTGGTCTGCATGCTTCATTTGAACGTAGCTAAAAGAGCTCACACACACACACACACACACATACACATCTAGCTAACATCAGCACAGCATGCTCAAATTACATATCAACAACGTCACATGCAGTTCGTTTGCTAATTGGGAAGTGTGCAAGGGATCGGTCCTGCGTTATTAGCTAAATACACATGCCACAAAATGAAGAAGGAAAAAAAAAACATGAGAAAAAATAAAACGAGCATACTAGCACATGTCAGGTTTTGTGTGTTTACTGTAATGAATATGCAAAAAAAAAAAAAAAGGGTGCAGATTACAAGGTGGGGTCGAGGCAAATGGATTATCTAGCATCCATTATGTGATTTACTAATACTGAAAGTTACTTTGGATTGCATGTGCAAATTAGTCTGACTGAAGAGCAGGTATTATATTTGCAGAAGTGCATTTCTGCCTGTTCAAGACAAAGGTTTTAGTTAATAGTTAATAAACCAGTTTGTCAAGCCCATGCTTTGCTATGCCAAAATGATCCGGAAGCTTAATAATGACTTAATATTATAGCAGCAACGTTGTTTTTGTGTTCTATATAAACCACGCGTTCATACCTCTGAAGCCAGCAGCATTTAAATACAGCTTTTCATTCACAAGTACGTTCTGAACAGCACTCTTTCGTCGTGTCCTTGTTCAATTTTGAATCGCAGTCTTTACGCTGGACACGTCCGACGTTAACCGCTGTAGAAAGATTGGGCTGTTCAATGTAGTAAAAGAGAATGCAAAGCAGTCCGTGGGATATTTAGACCGGAGTGCTAATCTCTGTCACTTTCCCTCTCTGCAGGCTAATCTTGCCCTATGAGAGATATACGAAAGGAGAGGAGGACAAGCCACTACCTCCCATCAAGCCCCGAAAGCAAGAGGCCAGCGTGCAGGAGGGGAGCACCAAGTCAAAGGTGCCGTCCACAAAGCGCCACAAAGACGAGCAAAATCCAAAGGACTTTAACGAAAAGGACGCCTCGGCTAAAGTCCCCGAGCCGGTCAGTCAACAGTTCTTTCATTTAACCCAGAGCTTCTCAAAAGCAACACTTTCCTTTATGCAACATGGCAGAAGAAATAGGGGGAAAACATGACCAGGCACTTCTGGCTGACTGCCCTTTGTCTCTTTAACAAATAAGTTGTCAAAGGCCTGTAAGAATCGCTCTGTCACCAGCATGTGTTTTTTTTTTTTTTAACATAATTATTGAAGCCGAACTGGAGGCAGTGAGTGCCGTGCTACAGCATGGTAAATCAAAATGGGTATTTCCCTGCCTCACTGACTCCAGACCAATTTGTACGCTTTGCCTGAGTCAGTTATATTCTCTGTGTGAACCTGTCCCGGACATGAGAAACACTAGGCTTTCGCTCTCGCCTGCTCTCAGCCTCACAAATCAAGTGAAGTAGAAAAGATCATGTCCATAATGCTGTTATTGACGAGACCTATTGTGCTGAGAGCAAAACTGAAGGAAGGGCGAGGCTGGAAATTCCTGCCAGCAGATCCGATTGGCCACTACTTTCCAAGTGCATTGATGCCATATCTGAGCCCTTGTATAAACTGCAGGCTTATATTATCCCTGAAAACCAATAAATCCATCCATGGTGGTTTTCCAAATGCCTGCTAAGTATAAAAATAAAAAAAAAAAGAAAAGAAAAACGTGGGAGTGAGAGACAGTCTGTAAGAGGAATAAAAATTGTGTTGCTATTTTCACACGGATAACAAAATGATTACAGAGGGGATGAAAGAGCTGTTTGAATTTTTCTCTTGAAGTGTCATATTTCGACACATTTCAGCGCTGCTACCCGGCACATATTCATTTCTGCCGTGCATGAAATGAGTAATCGGCTGTGGTGTGGAGACAAAGAGAGCTGTTGTAGGGGCTGACTGTTTTTCCAGTGGCATGCCTAGCTCATCTGTCTGGAATGTTGTGTAATTTAAAAGCCCTCTCCTGATAATTGATTGTGCATTGTACAAGAGAGAAGATGAAATGGAATTCCGTGTTTGAGGCAGAGCCAGCTCAGAAGGCTGGAGAAGGCAGGGAGGGGAAGGAAAAAAAAAAACCAAAAAAAAAAAAACAACGTTTAATATTTCAACCAAAGTTACACATCTAAAATGTAGCAGAAATTCTGAGAGGCAGACGCTGGGATTTGTCTCTCGGCTCGAATGCCATTTGAATACAAATATACGCCTGCTGCTTTTTTTAAGAATCAGAACATTGTCTGTTAATGCAGTACTTCCTCCATTACTAAAGACAATCAGGGCTTTTGATTGAAACATACGCTGCCAAAAGGCAGTCACACCCCATTAGAACTGTGTAATCTGGGCTGTTAGTCGCTAGCCTGTAAGACCCCCATTTGACATTGTATTAAGTGCATGTCAGAACATAGCCTCCAGGGCAAGAGACTCAATGATCCTGCAGGTCACGGTTCCTCAGCGTTACAGTGCTCAATACACTCGATACGCATCACTTTTATTAGGAAAACCGGCACACCTGCACATTTGTGTAATTGTCCAATCATAGAGCAGCAGAGCAATGCATAAAATCATGTCAACAGGTCAACAGCCTTAGTTAATGTTCATATCAAACATCAGAATAAGGGAAAAATGTGATCTCGGTGACTTTTACAGCGGCATGGTTGTTCCCACAGGATGGGGTGGTTTGAGTATTTCAGAAACTGCTGATCTACTGGGATTTTCACACACACACACACACAACATTCTCTAGAGTTTGCACAGAATGGTAAACTCTTACCCTGAAAAGATGGATTGCTGTATTACAAGTAAAACATGCTTTAATGGAATATTAGTTCAGGGATGTACACACTTATGCAACCGTTTGCAAGCATTTCTGTTTGTTTTTCCACTTGACTTTTGTTGGTTGCTATATCACAATAAGGTGGTAAAGATCTGACATGATTTATTTTGGTTTCATTTTTTTTTTTTTTACATCACAAAGACCTACAATTTTAACAAGGGCGTGTAAGGTGAATAGACAGACGAGGCAGCATTTCACCCGACTGCGGTCAAGCATTTATGCCTTTATTCCCCCACTGACACTGGAACGGAATGGAAGAGTGGGGCTTGTGTTTTAGCATGTGTGTGCTCCTTTAGAAATATTAGCCTGGGGAACACAGCTGACATTATAGCACTGCTATTGGATGTGAAAGTCTGAAAGAAGCAGCTCTGTTATGTCACTTACATTGCTCTGAATAGATTTCATATTTTATCCTCAAAATAAGAAGATTTGGTGGTTGATTTGGTCCAACATGGCCTGCGGGCGATTGTTTTTTCTCTTCGTTCGTTTCCCTTTCGAAGGGGAATCCTCTAGGGCCAGCTGTTATTAAGTATAGGCTCTGTTGTAGATTATAGTAATATCAACTGGCTTTCAATAATTCATACAACTCATGTTATTGCAAGGAGTTCAACGCTGTCCATTTGTAACTTGGTGTGGGTTATTTGTGGTGCAGCACAGAAATGCGCTGAACTAAGTTTTCCTGGAAGGGCTTCTTCCAAGAGATCGTTTGTAAGAGTTTTGATGGTGGTATTTGCATTAAGTGCACACTGTAGCTGGAGTGTGCTACTGTAGTACCCAGATCAGTACTAACTGTGTCCATCCATATTTGTGTCTATAGGATGCAGAGGACATAAAGGACAAGGAACAGCTTCAGGAAGAACTGATGGTGAAGCAAGAGGCACAGCAGTCCCAAGTTTCATCCCGGATAGATGGCGAGGCAATGAGTCCCAACGCAGAGGATGGGGCCGTGCAGCTGGTTCTCCAGGAGGAGGAGACGAAACCAGTGCTCAAGAAATCCTGGGATGGTGGTCCACATGAAGCAATCAAACATGCATCGCTTCCACAGGATGGCATGCCACTCAAATCTGAGGACTCTGAAGTGTTCCCCATTGCTGCGTCTATGCCACTACGGCACTCCCACCCCCTTCCCAACTGTTACACACAGGACCAGTGGCAGCATGAGAGAGCAGAATACAAGGCACCTTCATACTCCCTGGGAAAGACAGAACAGGCTGGTGTAAAAGACAGCCAAAACCATGTAGGAATGGTGCTACCCACCTTGAAACAAAGACCTCTGCACTCCCTCTCCGTACCAGAGATCCCAACAGAGAGGGCTGAACTCCCCACCAAGGAGGAGAGCTTCTGCTACAATCCACTCTTGTATCCTAGGAGCAACCCTGGTATCATGTCCCCCCTAGCTAAGAAGAAGATGCTGTCACAAGTAAGTGGCACTGGCTTGGCCAGCAATTTCCCCTATGGTCCACCTCCCCCATTAGTCAACAAAAAGGCATCAAGCAGTAGTACAGAAGAAACCGCTTCTGAGCAACCGGGACCCCAGGTCCCTTCCTCTACAGGTGAGGCAAGTGTGATGATCAAGCGTCCGTCTGTCATCCAGCATGCTCAGAGTTTCAAGCCTCGCGAGGACAGAAGACCTGCTATTGAAACCTCGCATAGAGAGGTGTGTGGTGAGAGGGAGATATACCCTTCTGAACAACCCCAGCGTCAGCCTCTTCACCACTCACAGCCCAGCCCTACAGGAGAACCCTACATTGTGAGAACCAATCTTCATTCCAGTGTGGAGAAATCCAGTGAGGTACCTCGCCCTGGGCAGGTGCCAAGTTTCCTGGGTGATTTCTGCTCCTCACCACACCTGCACAGCCTCTACCGACAGGCAGAGCACCATCTAAGCAAGGAACAGCTAACCAAGTACCTAAACAGAGAGACTTACCCACGGGACTGTGAAACTGCACATGGTTTCCCTCAGAGTCAGCATCCTGACAGTGGAAGTCTGACTTACTCGCCCCGTCTGAATCCAAAAGAGAAAGGCCCTCCTAGTGAAAAGGTCACAGAGGAGCAACCAACAGATCTGAGTCTCCCAAAACCCTCTTCACACAAATTGCCCCACTCCACTTCATCTCTGTGCAGCCTCTCACATTCCATGATGCAGCAGGACATTAAAAACACTCCTCTTTTTCAGGCAGGTAGCAGTCAAAGTTCAAGCCTGGACTATCACCCCAGAGCCTGTCGTGTTCCTCCTATGACTGTGTCCACTCCAAAAAAGGTGGTTGAACCCCAGCTCAAAGCACACAGTGGCCGAGGAGAAGAGACAGTTAGCTACAAGATAGACGAACTGGCTCGGCCTATCCTAAGCACCAAAAGTAGCCCACAGAATGTTGGTGCGGCACGGCCCCTTAAACGTAATCTAGAGGAGTTGGAGAATGGACCAACCGAGAAGAAGATTCGGGCTGTGACCCCCATGCACTGCTCCACGCCTAGAGATGTCCCGGTTAAAGTGCGGACCCCAGAGCCCGACAATGAATCCATGAAGCCGGCTGAGCCGGCACACGCGGTGCACATCAACAGCTATGCTGCTGAGGGACACAAGTTCCCAATGCACTCCTCCATCTTCCCAGGACTGTATCCTGGGGCATTTGTTTCTCAGGTTCAGGAAATGTGTGACAGCCTGGGCCCTCATGCCCCCCCTGGTTATTCGCATCCACTGCAGTACTTGAAGAACCAGGCTGTCATCTCACCACTCATGCCCCAGTTTGCCATCCATTCCATAATGATGCAGAGACAGTTCTTGGCCCAGGCGGCCAATCCAGCCCACCTGTACAGGCACCCAATGGGGACTTCATATGGAGACATTCTCCATCATGGCCTTTACCCCATGACAGCCCTCAATCCTCAGCCAGCTTTCAGTCCCCCACAGCTCTCCTCAGTTCATCCTAGCACCAAACTCTCTTAAAAAGAACCAGACATTCCGCTAGCTAGAGTGGCCTTGCCCACACTCCTGACTCGAATCCAAACGGTCCCTATTCCCAATAAGCATGGCTATGCCATCGACTACACAGCTAGCGGCATTAGATGCTTTTATTTTAGGAGCAGTGTTTCTGTTATTTGTCCTTTTGCCACTCAAGTTTATGATTTGCACATTTCTTTGAACATGGGCCAGCTGAGCTGATTGTGTCTTGTTCGCACAGCGCTGTTTGCAGGTATCAGTTGTCTAGTTTCAATGATGTTGCTTCGGCAAAGGTATGTACCGATGGAAGAGCAGGAACTCTCACTGAAGATCTGAGTGTCCGGTGGATCTAAACAAGTGACAAATCAGTGCAATCACAGTAATGCTTTTTCAATCAATCTGTAGAACTCTGATGTGAAACACTATTGATGACAAAATTTACAGGAGAAGCTGCCTGGTGAACTATTGTATGTTTGCATATTAATCCTTACTGTGCATTCTTTTCTTTTTTTTCTTTTCTTTTCTTTTCTTTTTTTTTTCTTTTTTTTTTTTTTTTAAATGTATCCGTGTGGTAGCTTAGTGTTTCAAGCCTGCAGGGGGTTAAACTACTAAGATCTGAATATTGCTCGATTTACAAGAACCACAAGAGACCTGAACATTGCAGTTGGTTGTATTACACAACTACATGTAAATAAATCTAACTAAGCTTTCCTTGAAACAATCTTAACCATTGACAATAAAATGTGAGTTAGGTTTCACACGCTTTTCTGACCACCCATCCGCTGGCATCCCCTTGAGTTCTTCTCACATTTAGTAAAGTTCCCACCCATTCGCCAGGGCAAAGTGGAATGTGTTTGTCAAATGTAGGACCGAGGTGCTTGTACATAACCTTAGCTAACTGAAAAACACTTTGTATTATATTCACTGGCTACAGTAATTTCTGACTGCGCTGAACCACAAGTTCTAGAAATGGGATCGGATCACTTTGCTCAAGACGGGATGAAGCTTCAGGACTACTTTGGTGTCAGAAAGTGGCTTTTGTCTTTGCAGATACACATTTGTGATCACAGTTTACTCAGAGCAATTCTTTTCAAGAGTTTTACCAGAGATATACCAGGCTACACTCGGGGATGTGGGGGTGGTGTGTTTGGGGGGGGGTTGGGGGGTTTAGGAGCACTTACTGAAGCACACACAAAAGGACCCTTGAAAGACGTTTAGCAGTGGATGTCAAAATTAGCTTCAAATATTCTGCAAAGAAGTGTTACGGCAGCGATCAGTTCGTAAAAGCTGTGTAAAATGTGTAACACCCCCCCCCCCCCCCCCCCCCAACAACAACAACAAAAAAAGGTTGTCATTAAAAAAAAAAAAAAAAAAAGTTACAATTTCTTTGCACAATGACTTTATTAAAAGTACCAATACAATTTGAAAGTGACACAATCTTCTTAGGATTTTTTTTTTGTTTGTTTGTTTGTTTGTTTGTTTGTTTCTTTCTGTATTAGTAGGGAAAATTAAACTTAAAAGTTCAAGAAATGTATTTACTCCAGCTGTTTGGAGTAGCACTCAAGGTTGCTATGTAACATTTTTAATGAGAAATAAACCATTTTATAAGTTGAAGATGTCTACACTTTATCTAATTATGTACTGCATCCCTAATGAACATGGTGTACCTTTCAAGCACAATTGCAGTCAAAACCGCCTGAAAAACGACCCAGGATTGTTTTGCTTTGCACAGCTTGCCTTTAATCTATACACAGGCCCTGATTTACTAAGATCCCAAATAACACACTCTAATTGGCGTGCGCACTGGGATAGATTGTGCGTCGTTGCGATGAATAATTAGAAAACCGTATGTATATTAGTGTTTTTCTATGTGCTTGTTGTTCTCGAAAGATGCGGCGAGATCTCTCGGAGGTTCTCCGAAGAATAAAGTCGAATCTCAAACACGGCATAATTGCGTGTCCAGTATAACACGGATAAAAGGCTGTGAGATTCGCTGAGAGAGAGAGAGAGAGAGAAAAGAAGCAATATCAATGCAAAATAAACCCGTGGATATTATTTTCATACGATCCACGTGATGGAAAAACTCTTCTCTCGGGCTTCTGTGTAAACTAAATGGATAAACTATGCTGCGATAATATTAAAAGCCGTCATTTTAAGAAACATTCTGAGCGTTTTGATATACTGTATAATGGAATAATAACGATGACCCTTAAAACTTGAACCATGGGAAAGGGACCGCTGCAAACATAATACCTGCTCTTCAGTCATACTAATTTGCATACATTTAGGATTAATCTATTAATATATTAGTCTATTTGCATGTACACCGCCCTATATTTCCCTCGCATTTTTCATTAAGGTAAGCATGCAAAACCGGACAACATGAGCGTTTAAGCTCTGCAGCGTTCTTAGTAAATCAGTTTGCATATCTGTTGATTTGTGTTTCTACACGCACTCTTCAGTATATACCACACATAGAGCATGGAAGACTGTTTCAAATGGTATTATTTTTAGAAGCATTCATAGGAAGAGAAAGTCACCTCTGGCTTAGCATTATAGCATTTTCACCCACACACTAGAAGAACCCTGTACCAGAGCACATCTGCTCTAGTTTACCGTGTTCATTATAACCGTAATGAGCGCTGGGAATTTCGAGGCCCCCCATAATTAGAATGTTTGTCAGGAACACTTAAAGTGTCTCTTTTCAGTGTTAAATTGTCACAACCAGCTGCACTTTTGGAGGGTAGACTTCAGACCTTGGCTGCTCCAGGTTCTAAGTCTTCTCAACGTGCTGCTAATAGCTCCTCCCTTGTGACACGCTTGTCCGTGCTCTTATTGAAATCTTTGGCTGTTTTGCAGCAGCGACGTTGGAAGTACACTACGCTGGGTAAACAGTATGATGGTTTTAAATGCCGTTCTTGTTGCTCATGAAATGCTCATTCCACAAGGCCCTCAGCAAACTACAGAGATGTTAACGATATGTCAATGACACGTTTTTTCTAAAATTGTTACCTCACGCTGATAAATATTGTAATCGTCTTGCCGTGTGTTCTTTTTTTTTTTTTCTTCTTGTGGTTCTGCTAGGATATATCGTGTCTTGTTTAAGATCACACCATGGCAAACTGGTACTTCTGGTTCGCAATGTCACACACAGCATGTTTTAATAAGAGGCATGTAGCCAGGCCACAGCAAATATGATCAGTTTTCAATTTTGGATTTATTCGTATTTACAATGGACATTGTCTCAAAGCAGCTTTACTGAAACGTATAAACACGGGATACAGATTTTAAGTGTGTGAATTTATCCCAATTGAGCATGGAAAAACTCCCTAAGATGATATGAGGAAGAAACCTTGAGAGGATCCAGACTCAGAAGGGAACCCGTCCTCATCTGGGTCACACCGGATAGTGTGAAAGTAAAAGGAAGATGCTAAGGTGTTTAGTTTAGACAATTTAGGTGAAAAGTTCTCTTAATAATGTGTTTAATATTTCGAGAGCATGCCAGCCTTGAAACAGAGACACTTCATTAAAATGTGACACACACACTACAGTACAGTATTAAAATGTTTCCATAGCTTTCGATGCGCCCTCTAGTGGTGGACTTCATTCTAGTCGAAGGTTCAACAGCTTAATTACAGGCTGCCTGTCTGCGTGTGAGTTACTGCAGAGGCCCAGCGTCTTTCTTTCAGAGTTATGTGACCATAACATGTTTGCGATAGATGACAGAAACCAATAATCAGAAAAGCGTGTAAAAGAATTGTAGAGAGAGTCAACCAACTGAAAGCAGCAAGCACACACTAGTGATGTTATAAATCTCCTCCAAACACCATGAGGTGGAGAGAGTGGGGTCAGCTGAAACTGAAAAATATTCCACATCATTTACATTTGCCTGTTAGCTATTCATACTAAAGCAGTACAATTTTTGTTTCGTGCAAAATCAAGGGACACCATTTAGCTGCACTCTGTTTGCTAAAAAGCTTGTTCTTAAATGGGTGCATAAATAGGCATCACATGACACACACATGTCAAATCATTTGAATAACAAGTGCTCGGGCCACAAAAACCTTTCCAGGAAGGAAGCCATTTTTTTCAAATAAGTGGAACCTCTTTTGTGCTTCATTGAACTAAATACAACCGACCCACACTTGCAACCATCTTGAAATTTGAACTGCTAGCATTGCTAACCACCAATCATGCTAACTCATAGTCAGCTAACCCTGACTAGCTTGCTTTTTGGTTTTATTTACACACAGAAATCAACACGATTCAAAGTGTTTTTCAGATGCTAAAAATGACTCAAAATCTGTCTTTTTAATGATCAATACTTAAAGACATGCCTCAACTAGCTCCCGAGTATACACATGAGGAGGTCAGTGAGCCGGATAGCGCTAAAGCGCTAAAGCGCTGCTGCATCTATCTTTCTACTGTATGTAGAGATAACGTCCCATTGGTGCCACCATTAGCGGGTGGGTGATGTAGAAACCCATTAGGCAACGTATGAGCTTTAAACTACAAATCGGATATTTCGAATTTCCTTAGAAAATAAATGTTAGCTCCCATGTTAATTATAAAGATTAATATGCAAGTCATTCAAGCGAGGGTTTTTTTTTTTAAACCTTTTATAGCATTTTTGTATCGTCGTGTTCCGTTATATGCACTTTTGTAGTGGTAAAAAAAAAAATACAGTAAAAAAAAAAAAAAAGGAAATGTCCTTGTTCTCTATACCCCTGCAGTAAGCATATCTCTTACACACACATGAGCTGTGTGTAAAGTCTGCAAAGAAGGAGAGAGAGAGAGAGAGAGAGAGAGAGAGAGAGAGAGAGAGACTGTGTTTGTTTGAGTGAGCATTAAAATAAGAGCCGCAGTTTCGTTTGCGTGGGAAACAAGGTCACAGTGGTGAACCCACATCTCAGACTTGCACTAGAGCCCACCTGTAATATACATTTTTAGTCATCACCTGATGTATGTCTATTACACAGACATCTCTATGACCACATTTTCTCTCCTCATTCTTTCCTTCCTGTCATTTTTCGCTTATTTTCTAAGTAATGACTCAATGAACTCTTCAACCTGTATCACTGTATTACTGCAATTAATACATTTTCCTCTCTATGGAAAAATTTTTTTTTTAAAAATTAGAGGCTTTATAATGTAGACACATCAAACTTGTCCTTTAGTTGCTAGGCGGTGTGGCCAAAAGTATGTGGACACCGGATTAATCACATATGTGCTTGTTGAACATTCTATTCCAACTTTCATACGATAACCTCCACTTTTCTGGGAATGCTTTCCACTAGTTTTTTTTTTTTCGAGTGTGCTCATTCAGCCACAAGAGCATCAGTGAGGTCAGGCTCTGATGTCTGGTAAAGAGGTCTGGGTGTTTCCGTTCATCCCAGTGCGGTTGAGGTCAGGGTTCTGTTCTTCCACTCCAACGTTGGCACATCATGTCTTCATGGATCTCGCTTTGTGCACAGGGGCATTGTCATATGCTGGAACAGTTTGGGGGGAAACCTCATTTGGGGGGGGGGGAATGCCAATCCAAACAAATCGCCTAAAAATGCACAATAATCAATGTGGAGTGATTCAACCTAGTGGGAGTAAGAGTTAAATAATCTTACTCAAGTGCCAGTGCAGTTGTGTTAGATGGTTTTTCGGACCCATTGAGCGGAAAATGACCTCTTTGAATAATAATAATAATAATAATAATAATAATAATAATAATGTACTTTACATTGTAAGGATGGTAAATACTGTGAAGGAATCTACTTTCATTAGTGAATAAAAAAAATTGTGGAGTGTGAAAGCTGAAGCTAATCATCAGTCCACCTCTGTAAGCAATTTTCAAGAAAACTAGCCAAGAGATTGAGTAGCAGCGACATCTACAGACTGAGACAAGACATTACAGCTTGCAGAACTGCAGACATCAGCTTGGAAACATCACACTACACTGCCTCTGGGGAAAAACAGACAGCAAAGGCAAGTCCAAAAGCAGCATAATTTCAGCCAGTGAAGTCATTCATTAACTGCGGTATGATTGTATCAGCATGTTCGTGGAGGCCGGTTGGAGGAAAAGCGTAGGATGAAAACATTCAAAACAACCACAGCGTGCTTTGTGAAAAGCAACTGAATTGGATGACATTACTATGGTTACAGTGCAGTCTTATGTATGATTTACTGGATTTGTGTCCGTATAAAATTAAGAAGCTGTGTTGTACTGCACTGGCTGGAATGAGGTCAACTTTAGTGTGTGAAGGAGAACTCCTGAAGGCCCCAGTGGATTTGGCCTTTGCTAGTTAGCTATTTGTCCAATATGGGTCCAATACAGTGTGTTGTTGTAGACACACACTGCAGATTGTGACACACTACTGTGTTTGCATGATGGCCCAGCTGCTCGCATTAGGTCCGCACTCAGCAGCTGTGCTGTCATAATCTGCTGGCTTGTGCAATACTGCACCAGCTATTCATCAGCAGTGCTGATCTCCCAATTGTCTTTATTCAGTATTAATTCCTCCAGATGTAGAGAAAATGAGGCAAGTTTAGCTTCTCAAGTACACTGCTCTGCTCTTTCGAAAGACCTTTGTTTAGCTGAAGGGGTCTGCGACTGTTTGTGGATTAAACAAAATATTTTTAAAAATGATCCAGAACAGCCGCTGCCATCAAGATTTTCAGAGCAGGCGCAAATTTATTAATAATAATAATAAAAAAATTCACTTTAAAACCATCAAAAGAGTCCAAATCCCATACTCAGACTGTTATTAAAAGCCACCTATCAGCCGGATTTAGCCATGCCAGTGAAAGTGCAACTTCACCACGATGGCTTGGCTTGTGCAAGAGCAAAAGTATGTTTTCTAATGAAGAGCCTGCGCGGAGTGGAAGGCATTCAGCGAGTACTGACTCGCAGAACCACAGGAAAACCGCCAGGCAGGAAAAATAAGCTCATGGGGAATGCCAGATGTATTTTGCACAAAAATAGCCAAGACTTTAACAAGGCCAGTAAATCTATCAAGGAGCATTTGAGGCCCAGGGAATATGACATTCATGCTGCAAATTGCTTTTTTTTGGTTTTCCCCTTCTCATAAAAATGATAAATGTTGCCTTTATTTGGCGTTTATGCTACAGTATGTGATAAGACTGACTTTGAACAGGCATTGTGAAATCAAAAGAAATACGCCCGTTGTCTTCTATCGGTGAAGTGTATATTGTAACTGTATATATTTCTGGATATTGCTTGCATATTTTGAAATCACAGCCAATCACACTCTACATCTATTATTATCGGCAGTACTAAGGCCTGTGTTCAGGTTTGTGATACACTCTTGTGGTGTGCTCATCACCAGCATCGCTTCTGTCCTGCATGAGTGCAGTACATAACGTATTTATCCAGATGTTACATGTGCAGGGGGTCTGTGCAGCTGGGCACAGTAGTAAGCCAGATCCCATAACCTTGAGATATCCTAAAAGTCAATACTTTCTGTTCTTCCTGCCTCACTGTGCCAACATAAGTATGTGCTACGTAGTAGAGGTTGGTGTTTATAGAGCTGGGCTGTTGACTCTGTGATGGCGGGGTCTTTCCTTGGGGATGTGACCTCAATCTTCATGAGCTCACTGTTTGGGTCAGACACCAACCTGAGCCTAGCATAGGCAGAGGAGAATGTGATGTATGAACTCATGCTGAACTAGAACAATACCAAAAGGCTTTCTGGTACAAGAAGAAGCAAAACAACCTGGAGGGAAATGAAAGTATCGGTAGCAGAGATCTGCAGATAAACAGAAAAGTGCAGCAGTATGTGTGTATATATAGCTGCTGTACCTGGAAGTGGTAGAACGGTGTAAGAGTGCGCTGTATTTCCTGTGTTAAGAAGCAGAACGTAGCTGTTATGTAAAATGTTTTTTTTGACTGCATGCCAAATGCCCTTATAGCTCCCCTTGATAACTCAGTGTGGTAGAGAATAAGTGTGAGTTCTTGGTCAAGGGCATAGTCAGAGAGTCACTGTGCAGCAAAATAATATTAATAGCCTCCAGTCTCTGACGCCTTGTCCTCGCTTTAATGCAGCAAATTTGCTAACAAAGTACAAACAGATTAGATTTGGCTCACCTTGGTGCAGTAGAAGAAAAAACTAAATCTCGCATACCTTGTCTTCTATCTGTACTCATTTTAGATCCTTATATAGTATTTCTTTCACGTTCTCATTTAAAGCGCACCTATTATGGTTTTGAAACGTGCCTAATTTTGTTTTAAAGGTCTCATACAATAGATTTGCACGCATCCGGGGTCAAAAAACACTTTAACGTGCTCATAATTTAAACTGCAGTGTTACCTTTTTTCCGCCAGTGTCACAAACGACTCCGTTCTAAAGGATTCATTCTAAACTCCACCTTTCAGAGATCATACCCTGCTCTGATTGGTCAGATGTCCTAGTCTGTTGTGATTGGTCTACTGCTGTCAGCGAGCAGCTGATGAAGATCAGAAGTGGGTTTTTTGTTACACACCTACGTAGGTTAGTACAGGAAGTGAGTCTGGAATCACTAACGAATCATTTCAGCTGTTCAGAATCGATTCCTTCTTTTGCGAGTCAATAACTCCGTTTGTCCGACACTTTGATTTTTGAAACTTTGCAGACGTTTTTACATTCACAAGGAGCTCTATAACACACTACATGAAAGGTAATATCTGAAAAATCATAATAGGTGCATTTTAACACAGAGTATTAATTTCAGGTCCAAGGTGTAAGAATTAGCGTACCACTGTGATCATGTAATCATTTGATGAATATTTGGATACGCTACGTTTTCTTTAAAAGCACCTGTGTGTTAATGCTGATGTGTTAATCAGTGCATTAGTACTCCGTTTCAGGAGCTGAGGACAATTAATGTCTGTTAGACAAATATGTGTTTTGGTTTCACACACCGATCACAGGGCACTGAACGCTGTAGATGGGTCAATTGTATTCTGCGTTATTGAACGCAGCTGCATTCAGAGCACGTCTGATTCGTATTATTGCTCCTGCTATATCAGTGCGCACACTCAGAGAGTCATTCTGCACCATTTGATACAGGCAAAGGAAATAATCTCGGTCTAATGCACCAAATTCCATGCCAAATTTACAAACAGATTTGTTAGTAAGTGATACCGCAGTCAGTGTACTGAGGGAAAAAATTCAAAAAGGATCTGATAATAATTGTATAGTATTTACTATATTTAGGGTTTTTTTTTTATTGATACTACATGTCTGCAGTAAATTTACCGATAAAGAGATTACACTCAAGTTGCTAGAAGACATAGATAACTGCAGCATATTTAACATACACAGACGGATATTTACATAACAGGTTCGTTCAAGAATTTAATGTTCCTTGGTCTTGGGCAGTCATTCAAACTGCAGGACCAAGAACACTGTCCGATTTAACCACCCGTAACCACGTTCGCCTCGCACCTCTAGGGTCGGGGGTTCGATTCCCGCAGTGGCCCTCCTCCGGGTACTCTGGTTTCCTCCCCCAGTCCAAAGACGTGCATGTTAGGCTGATTGGCGTGTCCGTAGTATGAATGGGTGTGTGCGTGTGCCCTGTGATGGATTGGCACCCCGTCCAGGGTGTACCCCGCCTTGTGCCCGATGCTCCCTGGGATAGCCTCCAGGTTCCCCGTGACCCTGAAAAGGAGTAAGGATGGATGTATGTCAGAAATCTCATGTACCTTTCTGGGCTGTTTCAAATGCTCTGCTGTTATACTGTAGTATCGCCTTTATCTGTTCGTTTAGCTGTGGACTGTTCAGTGTTCTTTCCAAACACTGCACAAACATGATCTGCATGGAAGAGTCATCAGAAGGAAACCTTACCTGTGAGATCATTACAAAAGTGGACGTCTGATATATGCAAAACAATTTCTTTTGAAACATGCGCTGTGGACTGATTACATAAACAATTGCGTTTATCCTTCCGTTAAGTGAGTCATAACATGTGATGATGTTTGCTTCAGTGTATTACAGTATTTGATTTCAGTGTATTCTTCAAATAAATGCTTATTTGTGGTAAATTATTAAGTAAGTCATTCCTTCTTCTCCTTCTTCTTTTCAACAGAATTTCCTTTGAAGTACAAGTGCTTCAGCTTCCTCTTTCCTCTGTTGCTCCATTTTCTGCTCAATAATTCTGTCTGGATGCACGCTCCTCTACTTCAGCATCCCACATTATGTACCTAATGCTTTTAACAGTTGAGTCATCAAGGAAAAATGGAAAATATCATTTTATATGTTTGTTTTCCCCCCCCGCCTGCTATATGTAGTGTGAGATCGGAATGGTGATATGTGGGATGGGCGGTCCGAATCCCTGCCAAACTGATAAACGGTTTGATAATTCAATCACCGGTGTTGACTCAAGGTGTTGGCAACGAATCTTTTGTAAACGTACCTTTGAATTAAATCTTGACTGGATCAACCAGTGCTTTTGGATACACACACAAACACACACACTAAAAGAATTTAGGCTTATATATTATAATCTTTATTCATCTCAGTCATATAATAAGCACTCATGTGTGTAACCTCAAAGCTTAGAAAGCTAACAGACTGAATGATAAAATGTTAAATAGAGCTATTGAACTGTCTTCAGTACAAGATTCTACCATCTGGTTCCACTTCAGAAATGATATGAAACTACAAATGGGGTGCGAGTGACATTTAAAAGTCAAACACTGCAATGTAACGTGGGAATGGAAGCTGCTTCTAATACAGGTTTACAGACTGCAGCAGGCTGATCGCACCAGATAAAAACGATGTTTCCCCTCCTTACAAGCTGCCCAATCCTTATAAAGTGTATTCCGACGCTCTGTAAAAGAAAAATGTACTGTTGTTGTAAAGTTTTCCATGCAGTAATGTGGACTGACATATGGAACCAATCATGAGGAATCCCAAAGGGCCACTGGGTGGAGGAAGGAGGGGGAGGAGGGAGGAGTGTGTGTGTGTGGGGGGGGCATCTCATAATCTAAAAGACTGAAACAAAGGCACTGTATCGCAGTTCTGGGATGGACTGCGAGGAAACTCGAGACTGGGAAATGTGTTGGAATGGATTGTGGTATTCTGGAAGCATAAATAACGTCACACCCCACTTCTGCTTTTGAAACATTATCCCAAAACCCTCTAAATGCAGCTTTTCGTCAGTCAGGGACGTCCCAATGGAGAACATCGTGAAATTAGAGTCACTGGTCATAAAGGGTATTATAGGCTGTACACACACACACACACACAGTTGACTTATTATCCTTGTGAGAACCTTCTACTGACATAATTATTAATGTAGTTAATTACACCTAAATCTAATCCTAACTATAACCTCAGTAAAAGGAAACATGTGAGCTCTTTTAGTTTTTTTGTTTGTGTGTTTTTAAATAAAAGCTTCAGTTTTTGTCATGGGGACCAGCCACAAGATCAACACTGTCAGATATTCCTATCCCTGGTCCCCTCCATGACACACACACACACACACACACACACAGACAGACACACTGCATAGACTCAGCTGCCTCATTTTCCTGTCTACTGTCATATTATCTAAAACACAGCACTGAATTATCCGAACGTTTCTTGCTGTCAACCCGTCATCTAAATCATTTTAAGTATTACATATTCTGTATGCGCTCTATCAATACATGGCCCATTCTGCAGAGTTATGTCATTCCACTTCACTGCAGTCTGCCAGCATGAACGTAGCGGTAGGATATTAAACACAGCACGCAGCAGTCATGCTGTAAGGCATTGTTCACTATACACTTGCCATTGACAGCATTATTAGACGTAAACATGTGGAACAATTCGAATAAAATGCTCGTATGTGGACTCAGAAGAAGAAGAAGAAAAAAAAGAACAGTGTGCAATTACTGTTATTTGTGTAATTCCCCTTAAGGGCTTGGGCTTTGGCTCTTGGATCTGATGCATGTGGTCTGGAAAGCGTTCTCCGTTCACTCCCTCGAATTCATGGAAAAAAAGTCAAGCAGCCAAAAACACTTATTCTTTGTTATTACCTCGCCTTTCATCCAGGCGTCTGTTTGCCCCCCTCCCCCAACCCCACAAAAAAATTCCCTGTTCTTTATTAGTGACTGCGGGAACAAGGGAAATGATTTACCATTATTTTGTCGGATTTTCAGGTGACCCTGTGCATGAGCTTCACTTTGGTTATTGAGTTTGTTTTGGCTCTCCGGATAATTAGATCAAGCTCTGTTAGACACATGTTTCAAGCTTGGACTATTATTTGTCTTGTGTCGGTGTGTATTATGGCTTGTGGGGCTTGTGGTTCACTGGAAATGAAAACGCCATCATTCCACTTATTAGTATGTATTAGGACTGTTCTTTTTCTCAAATATTTTCAAAGCCGGTGTATGACTGGATTGATTTGTTTTTCTGCTACCCACTCGTATGTATGTGCAGGTAAAGCCGGTCGTTTGAAGTGAGCCAGTAAGCGGAAATGGAAAAAAAAAAAAAAAAACCACACACACACACACACACACACACCCACACACAAAAAAAAAACAACAACATTGAGTCATGGCCCGGCTCTTTTACAAGCTGCTCATTCAGCAGCACCGGACGTGAAGTGTTTTCCCACACTGTACATCACAATGCCATCTATTATCACGCCTCCCTTTGAGCATTGGGTAGATAGACGCACAGACAGCTAAGGTACACCCCCCCCCCCCCCCCCCCCCAACACCACCCCACCACCATCCTTTCTCAATGTTCCTGTACCTTTTAAAGAGGGTCACTTTCAAAGATTTAGATTTCTAAAAACTTTCAGGAGAGTGGCCGTAGTGTCACGTATTCAGCTTCTTTTTTTTTTTTTTTTTTTTTGCTTTTTTTTTTTTAAATAGATTTGAACAGAAAAGAGAGCAGAATGAGAGGGGAAGAAGGTCCTTGTGTACAGTTGAATATAACAGAAATGGCATTGAACAAGGCCTGTTGGAAATGTCATGAATTAATGAATGTGTTGTTAGTTTGTGCTCTTTCATATTGGCTTGGCCGGACATCTGAGGAGGCCGCAGCACCATCTGAGCCTTTCTGTCTTTGCTTACTCCACAATACTGAATGGGTGTTGGAATAAATAGCACTCTTTAGCTCTGTGCACCGATGACCCCCCCCCCCCCCCCCCCCAAACTCATTTTGCCCTCTGCTTCACTCAAAAGCCTTTTTAGATATGATCAGAAGCCTATAGGATGGTAGCAGAAGGTTAAGAGTTCAAACCCCAGGAGTGTCACTATTGAATCCTTGATATTCTTTTCTTCTTCCTAGAATTGGATTCGCTTTTTTTTTTTTTTTTTTTTTAATAATCTGATTGAAATGCCTGATGATGATGATGATAAGACGAGGCCAACCTGATCCAAGCTCCAAGTTTCCAACTTAAATTCCTAAATTGTTCACAAATGTGAACATTTCCTTTCCGCTAAGCACAAACATCTAGCAGATGTTCATCTCCCCAGTGGTATGGCCTGCTCCAATATCACTTAAACGCGCTATCCAAACAGAAAACTTAAGACAGAATCCATGAAACATTATAGCTCTGCGCTCTCTAAATCCATGATTTATTAGACCCTGAAGGCTCACGGCTGTGGGTTTGAGGGCGGTGTTGGTAGGCAGGCTGCGGGTATCTCGTATGGACTCCATCAGGTTCCCACAGTACTTAAACAAACCACAAAGTACAGATATACTCACAGCTCCGTGGACGAGGCGATGGCTTTTCACAGCACCGCCACAGGAATGTCCCACTTTAACACCAGCGATCCCTATTAACGTAAACCGGCTTATTTTAAATCATTTTCTATTGACACTGAGGAAAGTGAATTTGGCAGTTCTTTTGATGATATTACTTGTTAACATGTGCTGTGAGTGTCGACCTATGGATTGATTCTTTCACATTTGTCATTTTAAAGATCCTGTGAATAATACAGTAACCAGGATGTGAAAGTGCGACTGAACAGGTTATGACTCGTGTTCTCGGCTGCCTGGGGTGCGGTGGCATAAATCACTTCATTTCACTGTTCATATAATTAGGATTGAAGCTGTGTTGGCAGGTCACGCTGCCAACGCTGTGTGTCGCATCACTGAACGCGTCATTGCTCAGGCATATGCGGATGGGTGTGTCTCTTATTTAATGCCATTTGACCTACTTACATAATTCACTTACTGACAAAAAAACATCCACAACCTTTTATTATGTTTTGAGCTGCTTCCAATAGTGCATTCAGCGGCATGTTCCAGGATTAGATATTCATATTTACAGTGTTTATGGTACATGACCCATGAACTCAATATAAGAATCATTACTCCTTATGGGAACAGTGAGTGCCTTCTTCTTGGCACTAAAAAAGCTATAAAAAAAAAAGATCTGAGCAATCTGTCGAGGTTAGATAACCAAAACAAGGTGTGTATGGGCTGAATGATAGCATCCTGTTAGCGTTTAACAACTGATTGCAGTCGGATTGTAATAACATGTTTGTAATCTTGTATGAATAAAATGGCTTAAATGATTTGTGATGTGCGATACACACTACCCATGTGGTGAGTGACTCCGGAAAAATGGATTCGATTCAACTCGATTCATGTGTCCTTATGATCAACAACACATTGCCTTCTATGATAAGTTACGTCTGTATATAATCTGATTTATTTTCTCCTCAAATGGCCATAATAATAATAATAATAATAATAATAATAATAATAATAATAATAATAATAATAATAATAATAATAAAGCATTAATTGATATACACAATAACATCTAGATTTTCTTTTTTTTGAACAAACCAGTAGATGTCACTATAAGTACATTAAATTCAGCTAGACATACAGGCAAAGTAAATCAAGTTTTAATTGCAGGCTTAGTACTATTCCATTATGTCCATAGTCCATAGTCTCACAATCTAACATGTCATGTCATGTCATGTCATAGCTACACTCTTACAACCGTAAGGCTGCTTCATTTGCCCCATTATTAGGGGAGTCCTTAAAAGTTATAAATCTGTATAACAGAGTGTTTCAATGTTAGAAATGGAACCAAGGGAAACTAAACGGAAACATTTTTTTGCAAACTAAGCACTATTGGAACCCCCCAAATAAATAAACAAATAAATAAATAAATAAAAATGTAGGGCATTTGGGAATGTTGGGGAAACACTGATCTAAGCATCACCACACTGCTTCTGTTTGGTTGGTCAGTCCTTGTCATGAAGTGCAACACTCAGAAAGCCTTTTATTATTACATTTGTTTTGTTCTTTAAATCTATGGTGCTCAAACTGGGATGCAGAGACCCCCTCCAGGGGTTCATGAAACATAGCCAGGAACCACAGCACAACCGTTCTCAAAGATATTCAACTTTATTAAAGATAATAAACAAATAACATCTGGAATCTAGTGATCATTTTCATCCAAAAAAAAAAAAAAAAAAAAAAAATTCCAAAGAGTCCTTTATGTAGAAAAATCTGCAAACATTTAGATAATATTTTTCCATTTAATAATTAAATGGGAAAATATATGTGCACATACAGTGTGAGTGATGCGGTTGGCTGGAAATGAATTTCAAATATTCGGTGAACTTTTCACCACTGTGAACACATTTCGCACCACTGTGTTTATTATTATTTATTCTTTTTTCTCGTGGACACATTCTAATGACAGTCACCTTATGATCATCACCTGCACTACAACCTCTTTACTTACTTTTGCTGCTACTCTGCATCTTACTTTATTCTTAATGAATTTGTTTCCTAAATATGGGTACTGTAATTTGTGTTCTCTATGCATATGTATTTCCCTTAGGGATCAATAAAGTGCTCTATCTGTCTGTCTGTCTGTCTCTCTATCTGTCTGTCTGTCTACTGAGGGGGTCTATGATTTTTAAGGCGACCCAGACTATTAAAAAAAGTTAGAGAACTGCTGCTTTAAATCATATTAAATACAATCGAAAAATCTTGTCTTGCATCAAACTGATGTACCTATACAGTATGTTGTTTCAGACAAAAGGACAAGTCAACCTTCAGTCCTGAACTGGCAAACCCTTCGAGTGTTATCAGAATGCATGCATTAAACTAAGCTCTAGACTCGACCTGATAAGTGCTGCTGAGGGAGCGATCAGGCTAATGGGACAGTCACCGTGAATAACCTTGATACACAAAGCCTGTGAGCTTATCTGCTGCTCATGAAGGCACAAGGGTGCCGTCTTCTTTTGGTCCATTACTGAGGAGTGGGAGGTGGGAGTGAAACAAAAGGAGACGGTAAAGGTGCCATTATCCTGGTATGGATCGTAGTGAATCCAGAGACTATCCCAGGAAAACTCTGTGTGAGGTGGGAATACATCTTGAATCACAGGACACCATGCAAACACACTCAATTCACACTTAGTCACCAGTCCACCTCTTGGGATGTTTTGGAGAGGTAGAAGGAAACCAGAGAACCCAGACGAAGATAAAGACAAACAAAAAAAGAGAAAAGATTTTGTTCCCACTGTCTTTGATGAACTCTGATATGAGTAGTGACCAAATAAAATAGAACTTGCTTGTATAGGTGTGTTTTCTGTTGCTGTACTGTTACTCATTAGGGTCAATGTGTGTATGAGTGTCATTTAGCAAGTTGGCAAATTCCACAAATGAATCATTGGACTTGAAATGAATCGTATGACTCTTCAAGAATTTACTTTTTTTTTTCTTTTCCTTTTCAGCAAATCATCAATAAGAAGGGTTGCTTAACTTTCACAAAATGCTTTTTTGTTTTTGTTTTGTTTTGTTTTTACCACAGGATTTCAAATCTTGTAACTATTTTCAGGTCATCTTAAATTCTTTATTATATATATATAAAAAAAATATCTGTATTTGTTGCTCTCTAGCAAGACATATACAATATCATGGAATCTTATACTGAAACTGAGTTAAGATTCTAAAACTGTTTTTCCCTCATGTTTTATATTATATTTATATTTGACCTACATTAAAATAAATAAATAAATAAAGATAAAAAAATATAACAATAAAATAACAATACAATTTTTGTATATTGTAATCAATTTTATAACAAGAGAATGAATAAATATAACTAATTCTTGGTATTAATATTAGATTAGGTTCATGGTATAAGGATATTAATGTATAAAATATAGATGGGGCTCTTACCATGAGTACGGTAATAAATGTCATAATTTAATCAAATTCAATAAATATTTTGTTAATAATATTGATATTAGCTCATTTAAATGGACAAAAATGAGTTTAGCAGCCCTACTTTGCAACTATAAAGTTTTCCCTCTTAATAATAATAAATTTGGTAGCATGGTGCCTTGCAATGGACTGGCGTTCCAATCCAGGGTGGATCCAATCCTGCCTTCCTGTCCAGTGTTCCTGGGGTATGCTCCAGATCCACCACAACCCTGACCAGGATAAAGCAGTTGCTGAAGATGAATGGATGAATAAATAAAATGATATGAGGGTTAAACTCTTGAGTCGAGTAAATACTTTCCACAATGGAGATTCTATATAAATACATGGCATGGAATAAGATTACTGATTTGGTCTGTCACGCAAAAAAAGATTCTGAACTTCCTTTTTTATAGCCACTTCCTCTTTATAAAATATTCAGTGCTCATTTTTTGTAAATAGTGTTTTGGAAACATCTTGAGCAGGGTGGGCTGTGTTGTTCACAACGGTGTGACTGTCATGGTTACTGAGGTTACTCTTGTTTATCTCTAATCTCACTGTGCTGATAGACCAGCTGTGTACCTTTAGCTTAAATATAGCAAAGAGAACGTTTGGTGTGTATATTTGTGTTACCAGTTTGAAACAATTTTGCAGTGTGGCAGGGTGCATAATCCTGCTGAAAGAGGCCACTGAAAGAGTACTTGGTCTGCAACAATGTTTAGGTAGGTGGTACGTGTCAAAGTAACATCTACATGAAAGCCCAAAGTTTCACAGTCTCATTTCTGTCATAGACAGCGCTAACCGTTTCAGCTCTTCTGTGAGATTGAACCAGACGAGCTAGCCTTCGCTCCCCATGAGCATCAATAATCCTTGTGCGCATCATGACCCTGTCGCCGGTTCACCTGTTATCCTTCCCTGGACCACTTTTGGTAGGTACTAAGCACTGCATACCGGGAACACCCTACAAGACCTGCCCTTTTGGAGAAGCTCTGATGCAGTCGTCTAGCCATCACAATCTGGCCCTTGTTAAAGTCACTCAGATCCTTACACTTGTCCATTTTTCCTGCTTCCAACACATCAACTTCGAGAACTGACTGTTCACTTGCTGCCTAATCTATCCCGCCTCTTTACAGGTACCACTGTACCATGATAATCAACATTATTCACTTCACCTGTCAGTGGTTTTAATGTTATGGCTGATCGGTGTATCTAACAAAGATAAATCAGCTACTATCACTCACCAGCTTCCCAACCAATTAGAAAACAAATAAATGCCTCAAGTGTTCAGCAAGAAAGTCCTTTTTCCTTTAAGAGTATAATATCGGACTCTTTCACTCCTGTTTGCTGTTCACACCATCATCCTATCACTCTTTCTCTCCGCTTGTGTGATCGCCAGCTTTCGTCTCTTACCATCGAATCAGATTTCTTTCATGATCTACAATTTAGACGGTAACGATTATTGATGTATCTGAACTGGCATATGACGTCTACTCGCAAATTTCCCCCAGTTCTGAAATGACACAGCACTGACTGTGAGTTTCTATTACAGGGGTGTCAGGGGGACTCACCGCAGCTCTGGAACATTGCATTAAATTATAAAGTATTTATTTGTGTCATAAGTTATTTGAATCATTTTAACAACTAATTCTGTGTACTGTACATAACCCAATAACATTTTATTGGAGTCACATCAATAATTTGACAGTACCTAGATTCTAACTACGCAGGGACTAGTTATTCTAAAGTGTCATTTGGTACTGTGCAAAATGTGTGCTTATTATAATATGCTAACACAACAGAATCAACATCCCTCATAATGTAGGTAATCCCACATATCCTGGTCTTATTTGATCAGGGTACACTTAGGAAATGTACTGGTGTTAATGCACACGTCTTTTGTGAGATGCACTGCTGTGAGCAATCTAAAAATGGCATATTCTCAGTAGTTATGTTATAGTTGCATGCATAATTGTTAATGTAACTGCATAGATATTAGAGACATTAATATAAAATAGGATTAAGTGAATTGTTGAATGGAAGACGATTGATGATTGTAATAATAATGCTATTAAAATATTATTACTCTCATTCCTGGGTTATTCGTTTCAGTGTTTTGAAACAAGATAGGCCTACAGTAAGGATAAGGCTCTGGGTTACTGATTAGAAGGTTATACCGTGACACTGCATACTGTCACTGTGAGGGTCTTGAGCAAGACCGTTAACCCTGTGTGCTCCACCGGTATCGCTATCAATCTAATATGTGCAGAGAAATGAATTCCAAATGCATATGTGACAAAAAAAAAAAAGCTGTCTTTTATTTTTCCTACTAAGGAAAGCCAGACTTTTCACTGTGTATAAAAGCTGTCCCATGTCTCAAACATTTCATTCATGCATTCATTCATCTTTATTTAATGCTTTATCGTGGTCAGGGTCATGGTGGATCTGAAGCTAATCCCAGGAACACTGGCCGTGAGGCAGGAATACACCCCGGATGGGATCCCAGTCCATCGCAGGGCACCATGCACGCACACATTAACACCCTCGTTCACACCTCGGAGAAATTTTGTGTAGACAATTCACCTACCTGTGTGTTTCTGGGAGGTGGAGGAAATCGGAAAACCCAGGTTAAACCCAGCCGGGGTACGAGGAGAACATGCACAGAACTCAGGATAGAAAACCCTGGAGCTGTGAGGCGGCAGTGTTGCACCGTTGCACCCCAGTGCCGCCATCTTATGTGTTTCATAGAGCAAAACTCTCTACTTATTAGTCTAACAGTTATTAGAAAATAGTAAACTGCACAGTCATTAACGTCTATGACTTTATAAAAGCATAAAATATAATAAGTGAGAGTTTCTCATTTCTCAAAGGGCTGATTTATAATAGTAAAATAGTATAGACAATAGTATAGGCATATAATAAGTGAATAATCTACTATAATATCTCTGCGGTCTCTCTGTTAATACAAACGTTTGGTAATTCAGAGTTTGGACCAGAAGGTGGCACTACTTGATAACATTATGAATAAAAATTCAGCTGTGCCGCTTCAAATACAAAAGTTTTCAGCACCTATTGCTTTTGCGCTGTACTACACATTGGATAAACTATATTTTAATGCCTTATTAATTACAGTCATTTAAAACAAAATGAATGACAATTTTATACTAAAATATTTAGTGTGCTACATTTCACAGATGTTAATTATTGATGTCATAAATGAAATGCTGAAATCAAATGGTGAAATGTTAAAATGTTGATAATGAAAACAAAAACAAACAAACAAACAATATGATAGATTAAAATCGTGCATTTCTCGTTCTGAAGGTGATATATTCATTCATATAATCTTATAACATGCATGGACAGCCTTTGCCTTTATAGCCACCTGCAAAATGTTTGTATCCCCAGAAAAGCTTTCAATTCTCTCAGCTTTAATGTTTGCTCCCAAATCTCTGCCTTCCTCCAATCAGGTCTGGAGACTGAAAAGGTCATGGAACAACTTTGTTATTTCATTCGTCTTCAGTAACTGCATTCTCCTGGTCCGTGTGACAGTGGGTCCAGGAACACTGGGCACAAGGTGGAGTCACACCAACAATAAGAGTCCAGTCCATCACAGGGCACCACACATACACACACACCTAAGGACAATTTAGAAGCAGTCTTTATTTGTCACATATACTTTACAGCACAGTGAAATTTTCGCATATCCCAGTTTGTTAGGAAGCTGGGGTCAGAGCCCTGATATGGGGCCCCTGGAGCAGGTAGGGGCAAGGGCCTTGCTCAACAGCCCAACAGTGGCAGCTTTGTAGTGCTTGGGCTTGAATCCACAACCTTCTGATCAGTAACCCAGAGAGAGAGCGTTAACCATTGAGCCACCACTCTGTTACACCCCATTTTTCCATTTTACTGCCCACCACTCACTTTACAATGAAACTATCCACCTACAAGCATGTTTTTTTGTAGGAGATGGGAGGAAACTGATTACTTTACCTGAGATTGTGGTCTCTGTTGCCCCCGGCTTATTGAGAACGTGCTTGAGTACCAGCTTCACTAAGTCCTGTTCCAAATGGGACTTCAACCTTCTGCAATGGAATAAATCAGATAAATACTATAAAGCAACAAGCTAGAGAAGGCCCTGTACATCCTACTGAGGTCAGTCTCCCTCATTTGCGAAAACATACATGAAATAAGGTATGTTAATAGACAAGCTCTTGCGTTCTCTACACAGTGTATAGATCTCACATGTTAATGGCAGGCCCCTTAGTTTGTTAGCCTGTCATTAACCTCGCTAGTCCTTCACGGCAGAGTGTGAGCCGAACAAGCAGGCTTACAGATCAGTCGAATTTCCTGCACAAGAGCTCTCTGCAAGGCATACACTGTTCTCAGAACTGTCCTTAACTCCCTTTGAGGGCTCTGTGTCAAGCACACACTCCTACGAAGGCCCATTGTGAGCTCATGTTTTCGGTTAGGAAACCGAACGCACCCATCTCATCTCTGAAGAGGCCCTCAGATAATTAGCACTAGCATGGCTAACTGAAGCCTAGTGAAAAGGACAGGCGTTCATCAAGATCTGGGACAATGTCTGACGTACACACTGATCCTTGAGAGAAGACCAGCAGTATCAAGTCTTCATAGCACTGTGCTAATGAGGCACACGTTTGATGAGCACCTGAATCAACCAGGCAGCTGTAGCTTTGTCTGCCTTTCCAGCTTAGATGGCCAATTAGAGTGGATGTAAATTCTTGTGATCAGTATCCATGGGACTTTTGAGCAGTTGTCACATATACCAGAGCTTATATCACTTTTCAACAGCATTCATTACCAGGGCTGTAATCAGGATCAATATTTTAGTGAGGTTCTCACACTGCAGAAATGTGAGCACTGCAACTGTTCATTTCTAATCTCTGTTATGTTATACGTCCATTCCTCCATAAACTGCTCTGGCTTCATTTTTATTGAGTGAAATACACACATTAAATCATACATTTAAAAGATGCCATGTACATCAGCTAATATTACTGCGATCAGCTAACATTACTGCAGTCAGCTAGCATTACTATGATCAGCTAGCATTGCTATGATCAGCTAGCACTGCTATGATTACCTAACATTACTACAGTCATCTAGCATTACTATGACGAGCTAACATCACAGCAGTCAGCTAGCATTACTGTGATCAGCTAACATTACTGCAGTCAGCTAGCATTACTATGCTCAGCTAACATTACTGCAGTCAGCTAGCATTACTGTGATCAGCTAACATTACTGCAATCAGATAGCATTACTATGCTCAGCTAACATTACTGCAGTCAGCTAGCATTACTGTGATCAGCTAACATTACTGCAATCAGATAGCATTACTATGCTCAGCTAACATTACTGCAGTCAGCTAGCATTACTTTTATCAGCTAGCATTACTATGATGAGCTAACATCACAGCAGTCATCTATCATTACTGCGATCAGCTACATTACTGCGATCAGCTACATTAGTGCAATCACAGGTGATTGCTTTAAGACTACTATCAGAGCAAATTAATCAACAACTTCTGACCAATCAGATTTGAGAAGTCAGCAGCTATACTAAATATACTACCTAAATGTTCTGACTTTTTTTTCTCTCCATAAAATATTACAATCCAAAAACCCAGGAGCTCATATTCTCAACCCGCAATGCCTTCAATCAACTACTGTAACCGCCACAATGTTGACCCCCCCCCCCCCCCCCCCCCAATGCATACAATTCTGCATTTTACTCTAAAAAAAGAAAAAAAAAGAAAGAAAAAAAGCATTAACAATTAATAGATAGTCTGTAATTTGTTCGCTTTAAAACATCTGCTTTGTTTGACCCTGAAAGTGGACTGGCAGTCGCATGGATGTTTCAGTCGTGAGAACTCGGATGATTAAGTGCTGGGATATGGTTCAGTCTAAACAGTTGTAAATACACTTTTTAAATAAAAAAGGAGCCTGTGGGCCTGCAGTCTCTGCTGGCAGCAGTTTCCTGTGTACTTACCCTGGAGGAAAGCCAGTATAGTAAAGTTAAAGCACAGTAAACAGTCAAACAGTTTCATTTTCAGTGTATTTGCATAAAACACATCACTACTGCTATTAACTTGAACTTAAAATGGATTTAATTGTTAAACATTACTAAAAGCTCATTGCAACTCTGCTAAAAACACATTTTCATAATTATTCTCGCTATTTGTTTTGTTTTTTTCTATTGTCACTTACCAAATCCCACTGACTGGCCAGCTCTATTCATACAACAGCTACCAAACAGGAAGGGTTCAAGCTAACAGGGAGACACCTGAAGCCAGCCAGCTACATCTTTTAAAACGGCACACTCAGAGGAAAGAACTGTCTGCCCTCTTCTACATACATGAGCTCACAGACACCCACAATCGCCTAGTGTCACTGTGATTGACACGGGATAGAAGGTATACCATCCCTCTCACCCAGAGACTATGGCCAGTTTTGCTCCCTCGTCTCCCTGCCACGGATGACTGTGGCATTGTTGGGGTTGGAACGATAATGATTCTCTTTCTATTCTTCTTCTTAGCTGGGCTGGACGAATGGATCATGGATGGATCACCTAGCCCTCTGGACAAGTGAAAGCTGCCTAGTCCCATGCTTTGGTTACTTCATTGACTAAGGCTGAGAATGGGAGCGAACATAATGTTATAATGTATTGCAAGCTAGTTAGCATTATACATTTCGGCTATGAGAATGGTCTCCAGTCCGCTCAATGCATTCGAAATGTATTATTTTAATCTGACCGGCATTTTCTCTCAACATGTTTAAACTGCCTGTGCTGATGTCATTTCCGTTGAAAAAGGGAGTCAGGGTGTGACATATCGACTGGCCCCTTCCCCTTTTTTAAATAGCCAATAGCGTTTAGCTTACCTCACAGACAGGACCTATACAACTGTTGGGGACACTTCAGATTCTAGAGAGCATTTGTTTGGACAAAAAGTTGACGAGAAGCTGAAGTGCAGAATGATGTATATATATATATATATATATATATATATATATATATATATATATATATATATATATATATATATATAAAACAGATTTATGCGGCTGTTTATGTTGCTTGGTTTCATCAGTATTTTAAAATGCATGTCTCCATATCATCCATGCATGTTATCTCTTTTTACTAGGAGCCAAAATATAGAATTTCCGCCTATTTTGGAAGTTCCTGTGTTCAGAATTGAATTTATTTGTGATGTCACACTGTATAGTAATGGCTCTAATATTTATTGTCAAAAAAGCTTTTAGCAGTGTTGTCTGTCTTTCTCTCTGTACCAGTGTTGTTGTGGAGAGGTTTGAATTGTTTGCCCAGTGGGGGCTCATTCTCTTCCTTTTTTCCATTACTCTGCTCATCCACCAGCAGCTTGAGTCATGATACTCTACACACAGAAACCCAACAGTGTCCTGATTAATCTTATGACAGACTTGTGGTGATAAAATAATTCAGTGTTTATACTCATTGAAGTCAATTTCCATTCCACCAGAGGAACGGAACCCCAGTGTACTGCAAGAAAGGGCTAATTAATCCACCTACTAAAAACCATTCTCCTGCCAACTGGATCGCACATCAGATAACGTATTGGAATAGGTTTGGGGAATCAGTACATGTAGCACGAGCTATAGTTCAGCATCAAGTTGCATCACACACCATGAAGTGCAATTTCTTTCAAAATACATACTAAATGAAAACTTTTGTTTTGGGAAAGTCAATAAGGATTAGGGTTGTTTTTTTCTTTGTCTAGCTGTTGTGCAAAGAAATAAAAAATAAAAACCCAGACACGAAATCTGCTTGTCCAAGGCACCTGAGCTATTGACTTGTCCAGCCCTGTTTTTGTAACATGCACAGTATAAGACAAAGTGTTATGGAAAATATCTTGCTGCTTTGTTGGCATCAATCAAAGTATTTAAGCTGTTGCTGTGTTATTGTATACAGACTTACAGTACACATATTACAGTTGTATAAGGATGCTCGGACAGTTACATTTAATCACTGTTTACCTTTGAGTGACCATTAATAAACATCCATACTGTATAAACAGCGCAAAGGGATCAAATTGGAGGGTAAAAGTGTTTCAGGGACTTCGCAAAGAGATAGGTTTCTGAGCCAGGGTAAATAAACCGACTGAGATATGAACTGCTTTCCAACACTATGACCTGGAAAGGCCTTGCTCCTTAGTAGAATAGACAGACATAAAAGACAGACAGATCAGAAACGCAAATATTTTCAACATTCATATGAGACATTGCAGCCTTGGTGACACGTAAAAACCAAAACAGCCCCTCTAACTTTTGTGGTTTCTTCGATGTTGGTTTGTAACATTGACCTGAGATCAGTTCCTGTGGCCTAAACTCTCCTGCAGAACTTAGACAGGTGAAAAAGACCTGAGTCCTTTACTGCTGAGGACTCAGTGTACTTGCATGCTGTGTGGGCATCACTGTGACGTTCTGTCTAACACTGAAAAGTTCAAAGCGTAGGAACAACAGTAGAAAGTCGTTTGAGCATTAGAAATCTGCGTGACCATCAACAGGATGCTGAAGGGAAAAAACAAGCTAGGCATGCTAACAGATTCTCTCCACTTCTCTGTTATTAGAACATAATGTCATTCAGGTGATTTCCGTGGTTATTATTGCTTTTTACCATAAATAAAACACTAAGCAACATGATGTGAGAAAGGCAAATAAGTGATTGTGAGGGTGGAAAAATCACTTTGGGGACACCAGAGCATGAACGCATGAGTTCTGAAGCAACTCTGCTTCCTGCATATACCCAGTGGAGCTATCTGTCTCAGCCTGGGACAATGCACTCTCTTACACTGCATGCTAAAATGCACGATATGCATCTTAAACTGACATCCCTGATGATTTTAAAGCATTTTTTTCCCGTTTAGAGATCATTTAAAATTTACTCAAAGAAATATTAAGATAAATATCTCAGTGTCCTCTGCTCAGGTTAGTTTCTGTGTAGAGTTTCTGTGCATGTTCTCCCTGTGTTCACATGGGTTTCCTCCAGGTTTCCAGTTTCTTCCCACTGTCCACATACATGCTAATAGGTGGATTGGTCATGTTAAATTTCCCCTACGTGTGAATGAGTGTGCGAAAGCGGTGCCTCGTGATGGACTGGCTTCCAGTAGGCTCTGGATCCACTGTGACCCTGATCAGGTAAAAGTGTTCACTGAAGATGATGAATTATCCATGCATCCAACCATCCATCCATGCATCCATGCATCCATGTTCCATAGCGCTTATCCTACACAGGGTCACGGGGAGCCTGGAGTCTATCCCTGGGAACTCGGAGCACAAGGCACGGGACACCCTGCACACATATTCACACACCCATTCACACACTATGGACAATTTGGGAATGCAAATCAGCCTACAACACACGTCTTTGGACTGGAGTACCCGGAGGAAACCCCCCGAAGCACGGGGAGAACTTGAAAACTCCGCACATACAGGGCGGAGGTGGGGGAATCGAACCCCCAATCTCGGAGGTGTGAGGCAAACATGCTAAATAATAAGCCACCATTTTATTATTATTATTATTATTATTATTATTATTATTATTGGTCATCATTCATTTTCCACTTGAATTGATTCAAAAGTGTATTTCGAAGTGCTGAAATGTATATTTGCCCACATTACATTGCTGATGCTTGCCTACAAACCCAGAAATAGACGTCAGAGGTAGGATGTAAGTAATGTACAGTTATTTTGTCATTGTCCTTAAGTCTGGTTTTTTAAGTATCTGTACTTTACTTGAGTTTTTAATTCGCCTAATACTTCTGACTTTTAATTTCAAAAGAAAAATCTCTACTCTAATCGTATATTTGTGAAGTCATAAGGTGACTAGCATCAGACAGCATGAAGGAGTCAATCGAACGAATCTAAACTTTAACAGATGTGACAGCAAAGATACCTAACCAATCAAATCTATTATAATAATTACTGTCATCTCTCAGCCCACCTGGCACCAACAACCATGCCACAGTACTGAGATAATATTTTTTCCCATTCTGATGTTGTGAAAAAAAATATGCTGTTAGACAGATATAAGCTGATGTCCCATGGGACATCCCAGGAAGTAACATCAGTGTGTGGTTTGTGTCAGGTGTCCTGTATCAGGTCTTTTTTTTTTATTTTTTTTATAATTTTACTTTCATACTTGTAGTCAGTTTAAGAGTTTATACATTTCTACTTTAACTTTAGTGAAGACTTTGAAACTGTATGTAAGATTCTACTGGAGTATTTATTCAGATGAGTAACTGTACTTTTACTTGATTAAATAACAATAAAGTAAATACCTTGCTGAAAAAAAACAATAGAATCCCTCATAGAAATTGTAATGGTTTTAATGGAAACTGTAATGGTCCCTGTGGGTCTCTGCTGGTAATTTGTTGCCTTCTATTGGTACCAGGTTATGTGTAGTGGATACCATTAAGGATCTACATCCTTAATATGTATTACCATGTAATGGAAACCTTTACCAAAAGGTTAACAGCTGATGGTTTGTAATGGTATTTGTAATGGAAACCATTAGAATTTCTGTGATGGATTATATTGGGTTGCTTTTCAGCAGGGTAATTATAATCATTATTTCAGTTATCACCTCTGCTATACACTGAGCTATACATTTGAGCCATGAGTACAGCTCAGCTTGACACACCATAAAACCCCCCATCTGTCCAAACGATTGAGTCTCATACTGTCTTTGAACATAAAGACCCAGAATAATCATGCATAACATTAAAATAATAATTATTACTATTTATTACTTGTTTCCTTGTGTATCAGGACTGACTTCTCTGTCTGATAGAAGTGAGGATTAGTACACAAACAGACAACAAACCATTTCCAAAACACAATATCAACCAAGTGCCGTAAATATAATTGTAAAAATGAATGGATGTTCAGAGCAGGACATAACATAAACATTCTCCAATCTGTAACTTATAATGTTACCTGAGTTAGCAGTTCTATAACAGCCAGTTTGAATAGAAATTATTGTTATTTTTGTCAGAAGATCACATCTCATTGAGATATATGTCCACTAAGACAGGGAAGGGGCGCTCAAAGAGTCTCAGAAGACTCAAGAAAACAACACTCATACATCAGAAGCATTCTCGGGGGAGGATCAAACCATTTTGTCACGGAAAAGAAAGTCTGTACTCCCCCCCCTCTCTTCACCCACCTCAGCAGTGCTGTAAACTTGCCCTGATGAATTGGGCCACTTTCTCTGTAGTAGCAGTTTGAGGTAGAATGATCACTCATTTCACTATGATGACCAAACTCCATCAGAGACTGGAGTGTACTGAGATGAATCTCAAAGTCGACCTCACAGCGCACAGTTTCCACCTCACTGACCCGGAGCACAGCGTAGCTTTGAATGAAGGCAGGCCAATGCACTAAATGTGGGAAGTTAACATATTACTCTGTACTATTTATAGCTCACATGTCTGTACGGAAGCATTACTACACAGTACTAAGGAAATGTAACAATTCCACGTTATGGTGGGTCTTCAGATCATAATAAAAATCTTGCTTATTTCCCTTTTAGTCATTTATTACTTGCATATTCATTCCAGATAAACCAAAAGAAGTGCTTTATATGGACTTGATGGTGGAAAACTAAGTGATTGGCTTTGTTAAAATGGGTGTACTATATACAACATCATACACCATCCATATATATATATATATATATATATATATATATATATATATATATATATATATATATATATATATATATAGAGGGCCATTTCAAGTGAGGAAAAGAAGTGATCAATTCTGGCTTTACTGGCAGAGTAAGCGTCGTATTGCTTCAATCCTTAAAATTTCAAAGATGGTGGCTCATAAGAACAAGGTCAAGCAGCAGACATTGGGGACGACAAAGCTAAGACCGGCAGAGAGGTCGAAAACGACTCTCCACTGACCAGGGTGTCACTCAACAACCAGGATGACATCAAGTGACCTACAAAAAAAAAATGGCAAACAGCAGCTGGGGTGAAATGAACGGCAAGGACGGTTCGAAATAGGCTCCTAGGGGCAGGGTGGAAGTTGTGCAAAGCTAGAAAAAAAGCCCTTCATCAATGAAAAGCAAAGAAGCACCAGGCTGAGGTTTGCAAAAGACCATAAGGATTGGACTGTAGAGGACTTCTTCTTTGATGAGTCCAATGTTCAGCTTTGCCCAACACCTGGTCATCTAATGGTTAGCCGGAGACCTGGAGAGGCCTACAAGCCACAGTGTCTCGAACACACTGTGACATTTGATGGAGGATCGGTGATGATCTGAGGGTGCTTCAGCAAGGCTGGAATCGGGCAGATTCGTCTTTGTGAAGGACGCATGAATCAAGCCACGTACAAGGTTGTCCTAGAAGAAAACTTGCTTCCTTCTGCTCTGACAATGTTCCCCAACTCTGAGGATTGCTTTTTCCAGCAGGACATTGCTGCATGCCACACAGCCAGGTCAATCAAGGTGTAGATGATGGACCACCAGATCAAGACCCTATCATTGCCAGCCCAATCTCCAGACCTGAACTCCATTGAAAACCTCTGTAATGTGATCAAGAGGAAGATGGATGGTCACAAGCCATCAAATAAAGCCAAGCTGCTTGAATTTTTGCGCCTAGAGTGGCATAAAGTCACTGTGACTGGTGGAGAGCATGCCAAGACACATGAAAGCTGTGATTGAAAATCAGGGTTATCCCCCCCACACACACACACACGCACGCATATATATATCTATATATGGAACATCAGAGGATTATGATACATATGTGAGTATATAAACGCACTGGCCACTTTAATAGTAACACAGAGTGGTGAAAAACTGAAAAACATCCAGTGAGTGGCGTGGCAGTTCTGTGGGTGAAAAGGCCCTGTCCACTATCGTTGTGTTGGCGGTTCGATTCCCGGCCCATATGACTCCATATGCTGACGTGTCCTTAGGCAAGACACTGAACTTCGAGTTGCTCCCGATGGCAAGTTAGTGCCTTGCATGGCAGGTCTGCTACCATTGGTGTGTGTGAATGGGTAACTGAGACGCAGTGTGAATAGCTTTGGAACTGCTAAGGTTTAAAAAACAAAAAAACAAATGCACTATATAAGTGCAGACCATTTACCATCTAATTTACATTGTATGGAATTTGGCAGACGCCCCTTATACAGAGCAACTTACAGTACATTTATCTTATTTTTATACAACTGATTAGTTGAGGGTTAAGGGCCTTGATCAAGGGCCCAGCAGTGGCAGCTTGGCAATTGTGACCTCACGACCTTCTGATCAGAAGTCCAATGTCTTAAGTACTCAGCTACCACTCAATAACCACTCTTTTCAACCATGGCGAGCAGAAAAGCATTTCAGGAAGCACAAGGCAGATGGCCTACAGCCTCAAAAGACCACTTCAGGTTCCAGTCCAGTCAGCCAAGATCAGGAATCTGAGGTGAACCTGAGACCAGGCTCACTGAAATTGGATAGTTGAAGATTGGAAAAAGACCAACTGATGTTTTTCAATTCGTCAAGTATCCCATTTTGCACCATTCTGTGCAAAGTCTAGCGACTGTTATAAATCACGAATATCCCAGGAGAGCTGCGGTTTCTGAAATACTCAAACCAGCCCACCTGGCACGAACAACCATGCCGCAGTAAAAGTCACTGAGATAATATTTTTCCCATTCTGATGTTTGTTGTGAAAAAAACTTGCTGTTTGACAGATATAGGCTAATGTTCCACTGATTTGCTCACCTTTATATTTGCTCACATGTAGCTCTGTAGAGTTATAATATTGCTAGTGGTCAAAAAATGGGACCCACAACAAGCACTAATAGAGACTCACTGGAAGAGGAATCATGCTGCTCCATGCTATGACATATGGAGAAGGAGCAGTGGGCAGGAAGTTTATTGACAGGATTGACAGTTTCATGGTTTCTGCACCAAATTGAGTTTCATTTATAATTGATATTTATTTGCACCAAATTGATATTTCATTTAAAAAATATGTAATAGCAAATAAGTAAATTAATGATAATAATTTCCATAAACTAAGTCAGAATGTATGATGTATCAAACCATTTCTTCTGCAAAGATTTGGAGGGGGAAATGGGGATTATAGAGTGGTTAAGGTCCGTATTATTCTAAATGTATGTGTATTACGGTGACCTTGTTTCTCCACACAAAAGGCTGATGCTTGAAAAAAAATTTTTTGGCATTGATTCAGGTCTTTTTTATGGTTATTAAAATGTACTTGGACTGAAAATTTTCTGGCAACCTTCTGTCCGGCGAAGGAAAACACACCAGCTGTATGAAATACAATCCCAATTCTGAAAAAGCCGGGTCGCTGTGTAAAATGTAAATAAAAACAGAATGCAATGACTTGCACATCTCATAAACCCATATGTTTATTTTCTTACAACAGAACATAGAAAAGATGTCAAATATTTAAACTGAGGAAGTGTACCATTTTAAGGAAAAAATAAGGTAATTTTGAATTTGATGGCCGAAAATAAGGGGCAACAAAAGGCTGGAAAAGTAAGTGTTACTAAAAAGAAACAGCTGGAAGTTAATTGGTAACAGGTCAGTGACATGATTGAGTATAAAAAAAAGTATCTTGGAGAGCCTTAGAGAGTCTTTCAGAAGTGAAGATGAGCAGAGGTTCAGGCATGATTCTGTAATGGAAATCACTGCATGGGCTCAGCAACACCTCCAGAACTCAGTGTCTGTGAACACAGTTTGCCGTGCCATCCACAAATGCTGGGTAAAGCTCTATCATGCAAAGAATAAGCCATATGTGAACATGATCCAGAAACGCTGCCGTCTTCTCAAAGCTCATTTAAAATGGACTGAGGCAAAGTGGAAAACTGTTCTGTGGTCAGACGAATCGAAATTTGAAATTCTTTTTGGAAACCATGGACGCCGCGTCCTCTAAAGTATAGAGGACTAAAGAGGAGAGGGACCATCCGGCTTTTATCAGCATTCAGTTCAAAAGCCTGCATGTCTGATAGTATGGGGGTGCATTAGTGCCTATGAAATGGGCAGCTTGCACATCTGGAAAGGGATCATCAATTCTGAAAGGTCTATACAACTTTTAGAGCAAAATCTGCTTCCATCCAGATTACAAACAGTTGTTTTCAAAGTGGGGGCAACAGCCCCCTTGAGGGCCGCCAGGGGGCGCCCGGGGGGCCTCAACAATTTGGTGTGAAAAATAAATAAATACATGATTTTTTTCATGTGATTAAAGGCACAGGAGGAACTGATTGACATGACAAATTCATGGGATTTAAAAATGAAATTTGAGTCTGTTTTCCTTCCTAACTACTGGCTGCATGTAAGAAAACACTATCCTGCCCTCGCTGAGAGGGCTCTGAAATGTCTTTTCCCTTATGCAACAACTTACTTGTGTGTGTCTGGCTTTTCCACTTAAAACAAAACACAGAGCACGTCTACATGTGGACGATGACATGCGTATGACACTGACAGACATAGAGCCCAGGCTTGACAAACTGTGTCGGAGCTACCAAGCTCATCCCTCCCACTAGTATGTTTTCTCTTTCTCACTCTCAGACAACCACACACACACACACACACACACACACACACACACACACACACACACACACACACACACACACACACACACACAATCAATTCCTAATGTAATGTAATGTAAAGATGTAAGATGTAATTATTAATATAAAAAAAGGGGGATATATTCAGAAGTCTGTATTTTTAATGTGTTTTAAAGACATCTTGCAAAAGGAGGGCCTCGGTCAAATGTTAATGCCATTTGGGGGGCCTTGCCCTGGAAAACTTTCGGAACCCCTGCTTTAAGATACTTTTTTTTATACCCAATCATGGTACTGACCTGTTGCCAATTAACCTCATCAGTTGCAAAATGCTCCTCCAGCTGTTTCTCTTTAGTAACACTTACTTTTCTAACCTTTTGTTGCCCCCATCCCAACTTTTTTGAGACGTGTTGCAATCATCAAATCCTAAATTACCTTATTTTTTCCTTAAAATAGTACATTTCCTCAGTTTAAACATTTAATATGTTTTCTATGTTCTGTTGTGAATAACATATGGGTTTATGAGATCTCCAAATCATTGCATTCTGTTTTGATTTGCCTTTTACACACCGTCCCAACTTTTTTGGAATTGCGTTTGTACAGTTGAACAAAGCAGAACAAAGCAAGAGTGTACGTTAGATGACTGTGTGTCATATGAGATCTTTGGCAACATATTCTCATGAAGAAAAAAGAAGAATGGTTATACAATAAATTAATATAAACATAATCCCCGGTAGTTATGGTAGAGAACCTGTAATATTATATGGGGCTTTTTTTCCCCCACCAAAGACCTTGGAAACTTTTATACTTCTCAGTTATCTCAGAAAGGTTTTTACAGCCACAAAATACAAATGACATATCAGAAGATATATTAAAAATATAACATAATGTTACAATTAAATGCCACATGATGTTACATACTGTCACAATAAAGACACAAATGTAATCTATGTGCCATATATAGATTCCTGTTTTCATTTTAGAAATCATATTCTTTTCATCATGTCTTTTAATTTTACAATAATATTACATTTCCATTGTTTGCTTTGCAATCATGACAGCATTTTTTGCTTTGTTTTTTTTTTTTTTTTTAAACCATGGTGCAGTTAGTCATATTTGTCATAATCATAATTTTAGCAACATGTGCAGCTTCAGAAACAGCCTTAAAAGGGCAGCTTTTGACCTTTTGCGCTGAGAGTTCTGCCTGGCGGGTTTCAGATCCTTGTTTAGAGGCCTGTGGATTCCCCCTGACTGCTACGTGCCCTTCTGCTCTTTACTTGATTCCCTGCCCCCGCATTACCTCTTTGGGGCACTGAAAGATGCACCAAAATCCATGTTTGTATTGGTAGGTATATATATATATATATATATATATATATATATATATATATATATATATATATATATATATATATATATATTCTCTTCTTTACTCTCGTCTCTACTTTCTTTCTCTTTCTTTTTCTACCTGTGCTTTTGTGATCTTTCCCCGGCAATAAGCTCCTGAAAATCTTCTCTTTGATAAACGCTATTGTTGTTGTTGTTGTTTTTGCGCAGCTCCTAACACTTCAGCCTTGATCCGCCTTTTTATGTGATAGGACACTTCCTGTGAATAACTTGAAAGAAGTGAAAAAAGATTCTTTGTGCCACAGACAAAAGTGAAACTGATATGTCTGATTTGAATCTTTCAGGGAAGTAAAGAGCTGCTACAGTTAATATGAAAAGGGAACATAGGGAAAAAAAAAAATTGTGGACTTATGCCAAGTCAATTAAAATGTCAGAGCTTTAAGCAGCCTCATCAATTCAGCATTTAGGGAATTGCTCCATACCTCAGATTTCATCCCAACATTATTGCGTTAACGTTTACATACATCAATAATTTACCATAATTCACTTTTATCTGTATAGCAGTAATTACAGTGCTTTGTGGTTGAATATTATGTTAATATCCTGTTGGGCTTCCATCATACAAGTCATGAAACCTGATCACAGGATGTGCTTGGTGAAATGATGGACAAATTGTTCAGATGATCCTGGGACAATATAGAAGTATAAACCATGACTAATGAGAAGAGAACTAGTCAGTTTCATGTGAGGAGAACATATAAAAGCCAAAAGTGGGTGGCTGGATAGATAGTGCTGAACGGATGGATATGGTATTGCGCAACCAATTTCTCCATTTTTGGTTGTTTTTCTTATTATTGCTCCAGTAGTGGTACAATAAGGAAGTGTAAAAGTAGGGGAAGCTGTTAGAGACAGGTAATGAGCACTAGCTATCTTCTCGTGGACCGTTAGAAAACATTTACCTCACACAATATTAATACACAAACACACACACACACCTCCAGTGACAAAAAAATCAGTCGAATAAGCACATTGCCTACTCTGATATGATGACAGGAAATGATTCATCAGCTCACTGCTTTTCATACATATCTTATTCATGCATTTGTCCTGCCACTATTATATTTTTCTCTCTTTTTCCCTTAGCACACTGTTTGATTAGAGTCACGAAACATAGGAGACTACATTGTTCCAAGTTCGAATCTGGTTTCTGGTAAACATCTATTATTCTTCGACAGTTGCTCACGTTCAGTCTCGCATGAAGGCACTTATTATCACAAAAGCACACATACATGTATGCACAGAGTCTGACATGTTCTGCCTCATCAGTTGAAGGAAGTGAAAGCCCCTCGTGGGCAGCTGTAGCTGTCACTGTGTGCTATGCATCCTGTCGCAAGACTTCCAAACCTGGGATGGGAAAGCAATGCAGGGGAAAATGCCAGGAATGCTTCTGAGTGGCACAGAGGCATCAAGGGCCCACCGGTAGCCCTGTGAGCTGTCACTTACGGTGGCCGTGGATGGAAGGCCACCGGTCAGGGCAGCGTGCCCAGCAGACGGCAGCCGCCAGCTGGATGAGGTCCTTCATACGAAGGGTCCATTTCCATCTTGATCCCTGACAATAACCGGGAGACAGGACAAGGCCATCAGTCTCCATTACGGGGACAGTGTTTTCTCTCGCATCGGCCCTCTCTGTCGTGTTCTCCTCGAGATCTAAAGGAGATGCTGTCTCGTACATCATTTTCCTCACAAAGCTTGAAAGCCCCCTGTAGTGGCGAGATGGCTCCTTCCTGCCCACCAGCCCCTCCCTGCAACGTCGGTCCACCTTGACAGGGGCAGCTTCCGCTGACAAGGGGGAAATTAGCATAGCAATGGGGACCTCCTTAGGCCTGACAGGGACGGACATTGTAAGTGACACTGCAGCCCAGGCCACATCCAACAACAGTCCTTCCATCCAGTCAAGCCTCCACGCAATCAAACAGCCTCTGTAATGGCATCCAGGTACAGATACTTAATACAATCATGTTTATAAATCCTTAAGCATAATTCTTATTTCATAACAGCATTCATCACATAAAACATTACTGGTAGATGTTTGGAGCTACTCGAGTTCCTCAGCTGATGTTTTGCTGTTACGTATTTAATTATGCAACACGTCTGTACCGATATAGTTCAAATAAACCCAGAATGAACCTGCCAAATCTATCAAATTTGGAAATATTAGTGGAATAAAATGTTTTACCTTAGACCCATGTTCACTAAAAACAAAACTCTGGACCTCACATTCTCTCAGTACTTATGGAGGGGGCTGTATCACTCAGCCGTGGCCCAGCCTTAATAGTTGTCGTGGTTCTGCTCTGCAGATTGATTCGATAACATGTCTGTCTTCATCCAAAAATGATCGGTCCACATTGAATCTGGAGGCAAGACATTCACCAAGACTCATCCCTCTCACAGTGCTACTGTCAACACTGTGGCCCACTAAGTGATAAGAAAACCACCTACTACACCTTCCTCAGCTGGCAGATCGTCAGCCCTCATTCTTTTTAATTCAGGCCTGTGTAAGGCCTGTTCCAGTTCAGAGACCAAGCACAAAAGGTTGTAAGATCCTCGTTGGGTGATAGATAGCCGGTTACTGGTGTTGTCAGCGCCTGTTGCTTAAAGCATGTAGTCTTTTACAAGTTCATCATCCATATACATGTCAAGAATCTGGTAGGCATCTGGTTTTCTTTATAGCAAAGGCAGCTGCTCAAGCAAGAGTGTAAAAATCTTGTTCTTATTCATTTTCTCAATACTCAGTAACCAATCCCAGGACTGGCAGAGAGTTGATACTTATAACCCTAAATATTTCAGCTCTGTGCTTAAAATGGCCTAGACAGCAGCATACAATGATACACACAACATGTTATTTATACACGTGTACATCCACATGGCAAAGTAGCTTAAAGTTTAAAGCTTAAAGTTAAGACAAGGAGCCTGCCAAATTAATCTATGTAAATGTGATCATACTATAAAAACAACAACAACAACAACAAAACTTGCCTTTCATTTACCTGAGCAAAAGCGTATTTTCAATTGTACTTATACTGTAAATCAATGGAGATCCAAATTTTCAAAAGTTCAGCAGCATTATACTACGCAAGTTTAATATCTCTGTTGCAGGCTGTAGGAATATCTGGTGTCAAATCCTCTGGGGGAAATAAGGATACTGTCTTTAGAGCTTGAGACTTTCTTGGTGTCTGTTTTCAACATTAAACCCCAATGACGTTTGAAGGTCGTTGGAAGTGAGCAATTTGTGACCCAGATTTCTTTAATGCTGATATAAAAAATGTAGGGAAATGATTCAGAGAGACCAGATATCATTTTATTACACAAAAGATATATCCATATAAATATAAATCTGTTTGGGTCCAAAACACCCTTTTTTAAACAGTGTAATAAAGCAAAAAGTGCTCTTTTTCCCTGACAGGAAGATGGCAAATTAATTAGTTGTATATTTAAATTGGAAACGCAAAAAGCATAAATATACTGTAAGTAGTTTATTAACTATACTGATGAAGTAAAAAACTGGAGACTCTGGGTATGTTCTAGGCTTGCAGAAATGAACACGGAAAATGTGTGAATGTGGGATTTTAGCTGGGATTAATTTAACACATAATCATTATCATTATTTAAAATACCTAAATAGCTTAACTATAGATAAAATCATGTTGGCCCATATGAGTCACGCTGCTAAGTCCTGAACAGAAATGCGGGCTAAGTTCAGATATAGGCTATTTCTGAGTAATAACTAAATATGAATAAAATTATCTTACCATCCAATCGTAGTGTCATGTCATCGTATGTCCGTTACCATACATTATTATTTGCAAATGTATTTAGAACATGGTTGTGTGAAACATTGTCATGATTTGTGATGTTTCAAAAGAAGGCCTGTTGACGTAAATAGTACGTACGTATAGCATTTGAACCAGCTACTTATTCACAAAGTACTCACATCATATAGAAATAACACAGCACCCATTTATGCAAAGAAAAAACATTTTCATTGGACTTTTCCTTTTAGCAATGCAGATATTTTATTCGGCATAATGCCATCTCATACATTTTTATAATCCTTGTTAACTTTTTCCTTTGGTCTCATGGAAGGATCACTGCTGGAGTCATTTGCTTAAGGGAAAATAGTTCCAGCATGGAAATAGTATGAATAAACTAACAATCTTATCAGAACAGCACTACAAAAAGGACGTTGATGACGGGATGTGTGAGCTCTTGGTCTTATTGTCCTCTATGGAGATTGCTTAGAGGGGAAGAATCACTTCACTCATTCAGGCTCCTTAGCTGGAATTTTCTGAGAAGTATGAACTCCAGTCTATCTGACTCCTGCGCTATGTAAGTCATGCACATTTTAAACATCAGAGAATAATGTTGCCTTTATCTGGCCTGGAAAAGCTTGTTTATTGTCAACCAGTGGACACATGCTGGTCTCAGATGTCTCTGATAACAATGGAGGGGACTGTAAAAGAAATGCTGTATACATAACTTACATAAAGCTACACAATGAAATAATGTTATATTGAGTTATGAGCTTATGGGTAAATCAGCTGAGGTCCATGTCGGACATTCCTCCACAGCAATATTAGTCATTAATAGCAGCAATAACGGTAAATATATTTTTTACTGTTTATGAAGCATGTTAAAACCAAAATTAGGTGTACGAAACACACATGTAGCTAAAACACATACACACTATATGAAGACTTATATGAAGCAATATGAAGACTTATAACAGAGCGCTGCTGGATTCTCAATTCTGATCGGCCATTATTCTCAATTCTGAATGCCCATTGTTGATTATTTTTTCTATAAACAGTAAGTAATTCATAGAATTATATTAATCTGCTAATAATACATTAGCCTTTCTATCAACTAACACAGCAACTTGTATGATGGATGCACTACATAAATGGATCAAAATATGATGTATTCTGTAGGCAGACGTTTATTTTGCATTTTCAGTACTTTGTAGAAGTCAAAGTTGTAACCTTGCATTTTCTGACATGGGGAAGTGGTCAGGATTTTGTAATTTCTTGGTATCATGAGTGTAACAAGCTTAATTTTTTGTCTTACTAACTTGAAAAGAGGGAATAAATAGTATTTGGTAAAGGAGGGGGGGGGGGGGCACTGGGTGACTGCTGCTATAACAAGTGATTAGAGGAAGTAACTTTCATAAACATTCCACAACTCTAATGCAACCATAAATGGATAAAAAGCATGGTCATGGTCATCAGTTAATAAAAAAAAAATCATCATTGTTAGTAAATTGTTGACTGAGATGTGCTATTATTGGAAAATTGATTATTCTCCTATAAAACTACACCCCGTTGTGTTTTATTCCTTACATAATACAAGAACAATAATTGACACACTGGTAAAACACCTACACACACTCTTGTAGATAAATTAAACGTTACCAAATGCTGGGTTTCGTCTGAGATTTCTGTGCGAATATGGAAGATTAACATCTAATGCTGAGTGGTAAGCTGCTCTTTTGCCTTTATTGCTTTCGAGCCTCACCCTTGAGATTGATCTGTGACTGTAAAACAAGCCAGAAGAAGCTGATTGGCTGATCTAGGAAATCTCAACTTTGGGTGAAGAGCTTAAGAGAGAGACAGACTTTTCTAAAAACAAATAATAAAAGCTGCACCTGTGCAGCTGTAATCATAAAGACTGCCCTGTGCATATCCCAGGACTCTTATTCACAATATGTCTTTATTTGTCTACACCTCACATCTTGGAGAATCAGGGGACAAGTTGGCTTAGTGGTTAGAACATTTGCCTTGCACCTCCAGGGTTGGGGGTTAAAATCCTCCACCCTGTGTGCATGGAGTTTGCATGTTCTCCTTGTGCTTCAGGGGTTTCCTCCGGGTATTCCGGTTTCCTCCCCCAGTCCAAAGACATGCGTTGTAGGTTGTATGATTTCCATTTCCATAGTGTGTGAATGGGTGTGTTTGAGCCCTGCATTGGGTTTGCACCCTGTCCATGGTGTCCCTGCTATCATGTGTCCCTCCGAGTTCCCGGGGATAGGAACTAGGCTTCCCCACAACCATGTGTAGGATAAGCAGTATGGAAAATGGATGGATGGATTTTAGGGAATCACCTCTGGCTTGCTCATTAGCCATCTAAAGCTGCTGCTATGTGAGAATGTTATTTATTAAAAGTTAAATAAAAAGTATATATATATATATATACAGTTGTGCCCAAAAGTTTGCATACCTTTTTGCAGATTTTGCAGAATCTGTTAAATCTTAATACTGTTAACAAATTAAGAGGAGGGATCATATTTACACCGATCATCCTGTTCAAAAGTTTACACCCCCCGGCTCTTAATGTATCGTGTTACCTTCTTGATCATCAGTGAATGTTTGCACCTTTTGTAATAGTTGTGTATGATGGAGATGGAAAGATGGATGGATGTAAAGATGGATCTCAACATCATATAGACACTGATGGAAAGGAGTCAAATATGCAGAAGATACTGTAAAAGCAAAGAATGTGCAGGACCTGGAGGATTTTTCTGAAGTACATGTGGCAGTTTAACTGCTCAGGACAAACAAGGCACTCATGAACGATTATCACAAAACATAAAAACAGTGGTGGATCATCCAGCTAACAACACACAGTATTAAGAATGAAGGGTATGTAAACTTTTGAACAGGGTAATTTTTATAAATTCAGCTATTATCTTGTTTTGTGGACTATATGCAAACATCTGTTATGTGAAATAGCTTAATCAGGACAGCGCTAAATAAAAAAAACAACAACATGGGATTTTTATCATCCCTCTAATTTTGTTAACAGTATTAAGATTTAGCAGATTCTGCAAGGGGTGTACTTATGGGTATAACTTGAATTGAATTAATTAATGGAGAAATATGATACCAAATAAGTTATATGTTAAGAAAGAAATATTTAACACTCTGTTCTATCATCTTTACACACATATGCTTTTACCTCACAGATCTCCCCATATGTGTCAACTGTAGCTGATTTCCATATCCTGGCTGTGGAGAGAGGGGTAATTGAATTACCCCTGCTGGAAGTGGCATTTAGAAGTGCTTGTGTGTGGAGTAAATGAGCGGGCCTCATTATTTCTCAAGAGGGTGGTCTTTTGTCGTGCCATGCAAAGGTGCACTTCGCCGACTCAGAGAGAGGCGCTCTGTCCAGCCACACTTCCTCACCCCCCCCCCCCCCCCCCCCCCCCTCTCTCTCTCTCTCTTTCTCTCCAAAACGATTGTTTCATGTGATTTGATTAATCAGATCAATAAGATAATAATCAGAGCCGTCCTACATCGTGAAGATGGCTGGGTTCTTCAGGGCTTAATGTGCAGACATTATCATCTGTGTATACTATATCTTGTTATGGCATTGAGTTGCTGTGAAGTGGATTAAAGAATTTATGCCCTTTACTGAAAAATATTCCCAAAATATAATAGCATATGAGAATCAATGATCCACACGAGGTAATTTACTGTTTGCTTTTTGTGTTACTGTTTATGATCTCAGCTGTATTTTATCGAATGGAGCAGATTTTACTTCATGGAAGTAGGACATGTGTCTCTGTATCTTAAATGATGTCAACTAGCAAGGAAGGAGAGGAGGAAAAATACATGTTATGGTCCACATTGGTGATGGGGGAAGGGACAGGGTTGAATGGCCCAACGGTCCTCCCAATACTCCCCCTACTCACCAGAGACTTGAGCTGGGAGATGGGAATTCTGGGTATTGTAGTACAACAATAGTGTGAATTTGTAATCATAGGCCACTTGAATTAAAGGCCCTATAGCATTTTTTTCTTTTACTTTATGCGACACCACCTTTGCGACCAAATGTATTTTAGTAAACGTGTATATTTTCAGACATGGCTGATTTTCAACTGCCTGGATTAATTGTAAATAAACTACAAGTCACATTGTGCTTCACGTTTTGGCGCATGCGCAGTAGACGCGGATATGTAATAGTCTACTGGTAGATATGAGCGGAGATGGGGAAGGAGCCGCTGTGCAGGTTTTAAACCATAATAAATAAAAACTAACTAATCACGCATTCTTTTTTCTTTTTTCTTTTCTTTTTTTAAAATTTTGTAACTTTGTAATCTACCATGTTTGTTGCGGATGTCGGAAATATGGTGGTCTTGCACGATGCAACATCTGGACGCTCATTTTGTCTAGCCAGCTGTTTTGGTTTTGGGCGTTAAAAGAAAAAGAAAAGAAAGGAAGATCCTTGTGTGTGTGTGTGTGTGTGTGTGTGTGTGTGTGTGTGTGTGTGTGTGTGTGTGTCTTTTGCAAAGCGAAAAATGCTACGGGACAGCAGCAAACCTTCACTCATCCAGAAAATCGCAACCCAAGCGCAGGTTACGTTTAAAAACTGCGACGGTAAAGAGTTGTTGGCGAACTTGGCGGATCTGCGCGCGCTGCTGAGCGACATCAGGGCCGCAGACCTCAACATCGCGCCGCCGAAGAAGAAAGGCTCTGGCTCGGGGACGCGAGCGCGCCGCAGAGCTCCAGTCACCTACATGCACATCTGCGAGACCCCGACGTTCAGTATGGGCGTGTTCGCGCTGCGGAGCGGCGTCTCCATCCCTCTGCATGACCACCCTGGAATGAACGGCATCCTCAAGGTGCTCTACGGCAAGGTACGGATCCGCTGCTTCGACAAGCTAGACGGGACCCCTGACCCAGATCCTGACCTTGAGACCGTATCCGGTGCTGGGAGTGAGGCTGTGCAGAAGGACGCGGTGTGCCTGGCCGCGCTGCGCTCCAGCGGTGAGTTCACGCAGCAGAGCGCGCCGTGCGTGCTGAGCCCCCGCACGGACAACCTGCACCAGATCGACGCGCTTGACGGACCCGCTGCCTTCCTGGACATCCTGGCACCGCCGTACGACCCGGATGACGGCAGGGACTGTCACTACTACCGACTGTTACGCACGGCCAGCAAGAACGGGGAAGATAAAAAGGACGAGGAGACCGTCTGGCTTTTAGAGATCCCCCAACCCGAGGAGTTCTGGTGCGGGGGCGAGCCTTACCCTGGCCCAAAAGTTACCCTGTAGGAACTTATTGCCTTATTGAAGTGTTGGGCGTATTTACTTTCTGGGATGAGACATGAAGGCTCAGTTACAATTAGGTTATAGTAAATTAAGAACTGTGATTAGGATAGAACAATAGTGCAAACGATCAGACAACCCGGTGACATTGGATCCGTGATGCACGATATGGACAAAAGTAGGCTACACTTTCAGAGAAAAAGAGTACTAAACTGTACCTTTCCGTGTGGTTGGCGTTGTACACTCACCTTTTGCACCTTGAGTATGAAACTTTTTACCTAAACAGGTGCATGTAGTGTGAAAACTACTCATAGTCATTTAAAATCATTTAAAGGTCTACAAAACATGTCCCCTTGAGCTTAACACCCGAGCAACAATTAACGGTACAGCTTAGTCCTACTTTTTTCTAAGTAGAACCTTTATAGATTTGGGCAAAGTGGCAAATATATATTTGATAAAACATAGAACCACACACACACACACACACACACACACACACATAGATAGATAGATAGATAGATAGAGAGAGAGCGAGAGAAAGATAGAGAGAGAGAGACATCCTGTCCTAGTATTTAGTGTTGCTGTGACTTGCAAAGATGTTTGAAACAGACACAAAACAGTGAACCGTATTTACAGCATTAAACAATTTAATAAGGGATCATTCAATAATGGTTCAAATGTGACATAACCTTTTATCAGTTCAGTTATAACTGTGACGTTGGGGCACGAGCGATCGTTTACAGACTCGATAATCCGTTTAAATCTTTTTCCTTTGTTGTTTTTTTTGTTGTTTTTTTAATGAAATTTGCACTTGGTCAGTGTTTTACACTACAGACAAAAAGCTGGTATTTTCTTGAAAACAAACAAAATCCTGTATCCTGATGCAGTAATCAATAGAGTCTTAAAGGACATATCCTTCACGCCTCATATTGTCATTGAAATCCAAATGAGTGAATTTCGCCGAAATTAAATGGTTGGATTTCATTTAGCTTCACAGTGAATGTTTTTTTTTTTTAAAAGGTGTAAACACTAACTAAACTCTATAACCGTAACCTTTGCATCTTATCATACTACTTGAACAAGAACCTGTTGATTACAGACAATGCCGGAAGGTCATTTGGACCAAAGTTATTTATGTTTGTGGAACAGAAACGCTCATCTGGCGTTTCCAAGTTCAGTCAGAGCACACACCATTTAACTCATTTAACCCTCTGTAATGGTATTCCAAAGGTCAATACTTTCAGTCATACTATAGATAACAACCAGCTTCAATTTCAGAAATAAAGGAACCAAAATGTAGTCTCCTCATCGCTGGTGTGGTCCAATCGAGAGTACATCTTTGTACCATTACTATGCTACTATCATTTACCTGGGAACATGCATGTGGTGTACCTTTTCATTAGCTTTTAGACTCTTACGTGGTTATAAATGTCCAATTATGTATCTTAAAATATTTTAAAGGTATAACGTGTTCTAGTACCGAGATGTATTTCTAAGCATCTGCCCAGTGTTCCTCAGTCCCGATCCCCTACAGTGCTCATTTTATTTTATTTTTCATGCTCTAACATCTGTTTGAACGTGTTAGTAAGATGAATATCTGAGTCAGGTGTATTAGAGCAGGGGGGAAAAAAATCCTAAACTGTCATGCACGGGGAACTTCAGGTCCAAGATTTACAATGTTTCTAAGAAGGTGTTACTCGCAAATTTACAGTACATTCCTGATAATCCCTAAATAATCTCAATGACCATTTATTCGACCTGTGATTTGGTCACTTTTAACTTGGCAAAAAAAAAAAAAAAATAATAATAATCTGTGGCCTTTGTTATGAAATATTGAATGTATTTTTGAAGCCTTAAAAGCATACGCTTGTCTACGTGCACACTACATATGTAGCTTCTGTTATTGACTTATATGCTATAGTTATTTAAGTTTGTACAATCAGTTACGTGTATTCTTCTTCTTATGGTTTTATATTCTGACTTTAAAACACAATGAAATGTTTAGAAGACACTGTATTTGTATCTGGTCTCCAATATTCTTTGTTCAGTGCTGTCGCACGTGAAGAAGAAAAACAAAACAAAACATGGATTATTCACCAACTGTATAGCCTAATTATAACCAGAAAGGGGAAATCCTTGATTACGCCAGGATTTTATTCTGTTTACTTCAAGTAACACTTGCGGTGAGTGCAGTATGTAAATGAGGTTTGCATTTCTCATGCCCGCTATGACATTTTGTGATCATTCTTTTTCATAATTATAGCATTGTGTGTAAGATGACTTCTCCTCCTTACTTTGACGTTGTCATTATGAATTGTCTATGAGCTGTCACGAGTGGCCGGATTATTGCTGACTGCATGCATAGTATATATATATATATATATATATATATATATATATATATATATAATACATTTTTTTTTTCAAAAAAGGGAAGCCAGTTAGTCATGGCATAAATAATATTGAGAAGGAGTCAATCTATAGTAAACTCCTTCTCGTTGAGGCTAGTTCACATAGCTGAGGCTGACTGGCTTGTATATGATCAATCCTGATTTTCTAATATGTCTGTTTTGAATCTGTCATTTATACACTCTGTGCTGAATGGAACGTCATGCCTAGGCCAAATTGTGCTACCTTTAGTAATCTGTATTGACGTATTCTTGATTTGGAATTTGTCCAGTTGTTTGAGTTTCAGTTTTGAGGGTTTTTTTTTTTTTTTTGTCAAGTCATAAAGTAAAAGGTAAAAATTAATGGTACAACTTTTTTCTTTTTTTTTTTTTGTGAAAGGGACAAAAAGGATCGTAATACATCGTGTACATACCTTCACATTTTTAATGCATTTATGTCCTGAGTTTGTACATGCTCTTCTGTGAACTGAATAAAACTTCTTATGTTCTTTGAGACTTGTTTTGTGCTGAGTTTAAGCATGCTACTGTTCAGACCATCTTGGAGTGCGGTAATCTGATTTCAGGCTCTTTTGACAGTAATTGTGTGTAATTGTCAGTCTGAAGATTGCGCCGAGGTTCCTCTGAGTGCTGGCTCCGGTCCATACTGTAGCTCGAGCAAAACAAGGACATTCTGTTAGAATCATATGCTGAATATGTTGTTTTCTTCACTATACTGTGGCTGTCCTACTTTAAAAGCTTGAATGATATGCGGTCCATAGAGACGCAGACACAAATTTGTGTGATTTGCTTGCAGTGATATTCATTCTATATACAGTAGATTGGGTGTTATTCATCCCGAGCTGAGCACGAGCATCTTTACACTGCATTAAGCTTAGATGAATTACAGTATATTTTCTTAAGATCCATATTATAGCTGATGTCCATATTTATTTGTATTTGTACTTTGTGTGAACATATTCTTAACAACTTTTGGGGTTTTTTTTTTTTTAGATATCATGTCATAATAACTTCCAAACAACCTTTTATTCTTGATGATGTTTCTCACCACACATCCTTATATATTTGGATGCCATCAATAATACAACTTCCTGATGTATACCGGGGACTGTCCCCACCTCTGCAGGTGTGATTTTTTTTTTCAACCACAGACAGGTCACGACAATCCCTCTTTCCACTTCTCATGAGCAAAGGAAATCCACAGACAGTTCTTTATAAAGTCATGTTTATTTACATAGAGAGCATTTGCTTCTCTTTTTCTCGCATTTTGTGAAACCTATAGGACTGCCACACTTCATACACTGCCTAAATGGACGGGACAGATAGCGGATTGGGATGTTTACAAAGATTGAAAATAGAAAAAGTCTAATTAAAGTCATAAAAAAAAAAATACACTTGACTTCATGAAAATCTCGGGAAATCTCCGGGATGGTGCTGCATTCAGTTAATCTGAAATCCCTAGAAGTGATTGAAGCCACAGAAAGATAGTAGTATAGATGTTTCATCAGCTTTAAGCAGATCTTGTTCACAATGTTCACAAGGCTTGAAATGTGAAAAAAAATGAGATCTGACACCTCGTCCGTCCCTCCACATGTTAACACGCGACGTTGTTTTCGGAATAATTTAGGAAATATCAGCATGTATTAATATTAATAGCACACATTCTACACACTGTCAGGAACCTACTGAAAAGCCAACTGTGTGTGTGTGTGTGTGTGTGTGTGTGTGTGTGTGTGTGTGTGTGTGTGTGTGTGTGTGTGTGTGTGTGTTGGTATGTTTTATGTCCTTATGGTGACCAAATGTCCCACAAGGATTGGAATATCTGTCACTTTTGACTTTGTGAGGACATTTGGCTGGTCCCCACAAACTAAATGCTGCTTTTGTACTAATAAAGAAATAAACTAAAAGGTATAGGCATGACATTTGTTTTTTTGCATTACACTGACAAGGTTTGTGTATGTGTGTGTGTGTGTGTGTGTGTGTGTGTGTGTGTGTGTGTGTGTGTGTGTGGGTGAGTGTCCTTGTGAGACAGTGAGTCAGACCTGACTGGTGTGAAATTGGGAATTTCCTATTCAGGTGTACATCAATCTTTCCTACTGCTATCAAATATGAAATGTGAATATGAAAATGAATTTTAGTCTCTGCAACAACCATTTCAGACTTTGTGTTTTATTGATTATGTTTTTTTTTTTATTTTAATGATGACAGAAAGTTACTAACCTGCGTTAGTTATTTCATTCCAATTATATTTGACATTCACAAAAAAAAAAAAAAAAACAATGAGATCTATTATTTACATGTACTTTTTTTTAGCCACCATGTAACAATTCAACACCAAACAATGGTACAAAAATAGATTTTTTTTTTTCCACAAAAAAAAAACAAAACTTTTTAAAGGATCCACTGTACACTGTTTAAATGCCTCCGCACATACAGTATGCAGTTATGTACAATAAAAGCACGGACGAAGGCACAATAAACAGAAGGAAAGAGAGTTAAGATTCATCTCACACATTAGATTATCAGTTCCGACTTATTGCAGAGAAAATGGCTCTCACTAAAGCCCACTCTCTCATGTTTCCAACACGGACATCTCACATTGTCAGTAGAATAAAGTACACTCCCACATGCTGTTTAAGGTTATTCCATTAAATTATTTAACCTAAATATACAAACAAAGTGCGTTTGGTCAGTCAACATGTGACTGAGAAAGTCAGAAAAATAAACTGTGCCATTCGAGGACGCGCACTCTTAGTGTCCTTCATCCAAAGTGGTTTCAGGTCATTTCCAGGTTTGTTTGGGTTTTGTTTTTGTTTTTTGGCTTTGAACTGAACACCAGAATTGTTTACACCGGTCCGCGTGCACCTTCAAAGTAAACACTGTATGAAGAGTTAACTCGGTTTGGTGCTGAGGATTTGGCTGCGCGTGCTCGGTTACCATCGCGACGGTTTCCCAGTCTCGGTTGCGCGCCGCGGATCCTCATTGGCTGATTCCGGACGTGGAGTTTGAGCCACCGGCGGGAACCGAGGAGGAAGAGGAGGATGAGGACGCCGTGGCTTTCCTGTCCTTCTGCCTCAGGTGGATCTTGGTGTGCCTTTTTCTTTCGTCGCTGCGCGCGAATTTGCGGCCGCAGTAGTCGCAGGCGAAGGGCTTCTCGCCGGTGTGCGTGCGGATGTGTGTGGTCAGGTGGTCGCTGCGGCTGAAGTTCCGCATGCAGATGCGGCACTGGAATGGCTTGTGGCCCGTGTGGATGCGGATGTGCCGGGTGAGCTCGTCAGAGCGCGAGAAGCGCCGGTCGCAGCCCTCAGCCGGGCATGGATACGGACGCTCGTGCACGGGCGTTTTGCTGGGCCTGTTCGGGTATTTCCGCGGGCGCAGGATGGGCCTCAGTGGCAGGTTCTGCGGGCTGTAAGCTGCGGGTAAGCGCGCTCCCTCGGCCACCGGTGCAGCCAAAGTGAAGTTCCTAATTGTGTTGAGTGGCGTAAGAGGCGGCGGCACCCGGAAAGGCTCAAGAGGGCACGCAAAAGGTTTGCGCTCGGGGATGGACTGCATGTCCCGCTGGCATGGGGGCTGGAAAAAGCCGCTGTAGTCCGGAAGAATGGGGAAGAGGCCGGCATCAGCACTCGGTTTAGGGGAGGAATAGGCCGGCGGCGGGTACGAGGAGATGGGGCACGTGGAGGTGGAGAGGAATGCGGACGGGTCCTGGTAGACCTCCGCGCAGCCCGAATAGGGCGGAGGAGGGGAGTAGATGTGCTGCTGCTCCATGTCCGTCTGGCCCTGAGCCACTGTGCAGCTGAGCGTGCTGGAGAAGTGAGCCGGAGACACCGAGGAAGAAGAGGACGGCGAAGAGGACGCCGAAGAGGCCTGGGTCATGCCCAGAATGCCCGCACTCACGATGTTAATCACGCCCTCTGGGTTCCAGTTGCCCGGATACTGGGAGTCGATGGAGAACTTGCCCATGTAGGTAAACGTCTGACTGCGAGGAACAGCCGGCTGCGCGAAGCTGCTGGAGTAGGGCAGGTCGACGGCGCGCTTGTCCGCGCTCATATCCCCGCCAACCAAGCCATCTGCAAGAAAGGAAAAATAAACAATGTAATCTATTAATATGAGCATGACTTATGCACATACGAGGAATTCGAGCGCGCTGGTGCAGGTTCAACGCAACTTGCATTTTACGCACGAGCAAAACGAGTCGCGATGCAGTTCCAGTCAAAGCCATAAGCACTTACACATCAAAGTCAACAACACAGCAAATACCACCTTTAACTTCTGAAACTTGTTTATAAAACTTGTGTTTTTAAAACCTCTCTAGGAACACGTGACAGGCGAAGACAGGTAGGTGTGTGCGCGCACCCGAAGCTCAAGCTTACCTGCTGAAATTCCATTTATCTGGTCGTAATGTCCTCCTAGATCACAGTTTGGAAAAATTGCCACCGAGGCTGGCAGCGCTGTGGTCTCGTCCAGTGAGTAGATGCCCTCGGACAGAGGGTGCACGAAGCCGCCGAGAGTGACAGGGCTTTTCTCCAAAGTTTTAGCGGTCATCGTTCAGTCGCGAGAGAAGTGTTTGTGTTTGCGCGCGGATGACCCTCTGCTTTTTTCCCCCCCACACTTCTGACACTAAACTGACATCAGCAGGGCTGTCACTTAACCTAGGGAGTGTTTAGCGCGCACTCAGATGTGACCACGGGAAAGCGAGCCTCTCATCAGGCTGTGTGTGTGTTTTTGTTGAATGACAGTCCCTCACGGCGCCTCTTATTGGTACTATGTGTGTATTTATGGGGAGCCGTTCAATGTGCCGTTACGTCACTGACCATATAAGGACCGGACGGCAAAAGACCAGCGGAGCCACGAGATATGATTGGCTCAGAGGCCTGGTGACGACACCAAGCAGATAGTTGTCAATGGAGACTTCGCTGTCTTTTGGTTTCACTGATGGGCCAGCGGTAGGAAAATTGACACAGCCAGCCAGCACTTATTCCGGGTTGAAAAGAAAAAACGTTTGCATGCAAACAAAATGCTTTTCATGTTCATTTTCTCATGCGCAAAAAAAAACCGTATTCACTCCCAGAATCCATATAGAACAAAAGTGACAAATATATAGTTTCCTAAATGAAATCGACAGGGTCGGGTGCATCTATCAGTCTGAATCAGGAATTCCGGTTTATCTTCAACCCCATACATGGTTTTTTATCCGGTGAATGAAACAACGCCCCTGCGTACATATATGGGACTTATTCCGGAACATGAGCATCGGAAACTGACGAGTCCTACCGAGCAAAAAGGAGCCGATCTGAAAACCACAAACAAATGAGACGCACAATCACGGAATTTCTAGCTTTGCTGTCTTACTGTCGGAAAGTGTGTTAGATCTATTTGAATAGCCAGTGGTGTGTTGTTGGAAAGAGGGAAACACGTTTTTAGTAACTCTAATCTATATTTAGTGTTCAGCTGGAACATTGAGCTTTATTGATCTTAAGATTCACCATTTGTTGCCATGTACATCACATTATTTATAATTTATTACACATGATGCCTTTTCTTATGTTAGTATTATTATTATTATTATTATTATTATTATTATTGTTATTATTATTGTTGTTGTTGTTGTTGTTGTTGTTGTTGTTTGTATACTTTTAGCTGATTGCCCTCTAGTGGTTTGTTATAGAAACTCCCAAACTAATTAGATTAAAGAATATTCCAAAGAAATACTCTCATGCTTATGGGTCAGCTATCGCTGATCGTCCACGTTTGTTTTTCTTTGCTTGCATCTCATGGTTTGTTCCACAACTAGGCTACACCGACCACAATTTTCCGAACTGGCCCCAAATTGACCATGGGTCTAAATATAGGCTAAAGAGAAACGTTCCGTTGTTGTAAGGTTATAAGATGCGACTCGAACAGACACACTGTGTTTGGGGTGAAATTTCCCCTCGTGGGTTTAGAAACTTATCTGGAGGAGGAAGGACACGGGGGAGGAATTGAAGCCCATGACAAGACCAGCACAGAAAACATGACACACATAAACGAATAAAGGAACCAGACATGTTCACCATGTACAGACACAATGTGTAGCCTACACTACAGGCCTACTGCAATACATGAGAATGAGTGTACTTATAGAGTGATATATATACTGCATTATAGGTATGTATTCTCTGTTTCACACATGTAGTCTTAATGCAAGGCAGAGGTTATCAGGGTGTCATGTTAACCACGTGTATACAGTGAGTTTTAAGGGTTGTGCAGGGTTTTCTTTTACGCAGGGCTGTTTATTGATGAACCGAGGTGTGAATACTGTATATAGTGCACTGTAAGGTGTGCTAAACTGAATTTCAGTTTATAAACAGATCATCCTGGTAATAAAAATGGGAATAAGTTGCCCAAATGCCAGTGCGCATTATGCGCATTTGTAGACTCATCCACGCACAGCGCGTCATACAGGTCTAACGAAGGCTTTAAATTCACCCTTTATTTCATCCACTTTGTCCTAAATAACCCTAACAGACGCTGGAATAAAAGCAGAATGCACAGATATGGCTGGTTGCATTTTGTTCTTTTGGGCACAGCAATTAAGCTAATAATACTTATATAATAGTAATAATAATAATAATAATAATAATAATAATAATAATAATAATAATAAATAGGCTGAACAAATCCGCTTTTTAGAAAATAAAGTCTATTGTGGCTATTGAATGGCGCTTTCACATAATAATAGAATGTTATTAGCGTTAATCAACAACAACCTGTAATCAAAGCGATAAACAGTCATTTCTAAATGATCTTATGTGATCTACCATTGTAAGAAAAATAAGTAATCAACTGTATTTCTCTCTGTCGCACTCATGGTACATTTCTGTACATTTAATATGCATCCTTCAGCTTTAAAAAATGATTGACCTTTTAGAGTACAGCTTTATATACACTTTTCTATGTGTACACTTGATAGTACCACCCCAGCGTCAAGGAAATGTACACTCTAGTAGTCTTTGCTGTATAGACAAACTTGCATATGGTGGACTACATAGTGAAAGTTATTCAGAGCAAAATCTAAAAGTCTGAAAGTGAATATAGGAAATAAATGAATAAATGATCCCAGAAAGAGAAGAGCAGTGAAAATAAGATTCTTAATAACATCTTAATCAACAGTGCTGACTCTGCAGTCCACAAAAGTCCACCAATAAATACTGTAGGTGATTCACCACTTTAAGACCGTGTAACATTGTTGTGCATTTTCCTATAAAGAAAACACAAGGACATTTCTCATGACAGGATTAAATCCTGGACATGTCATGTAGGGGAAATAATGCAGACCCCTGAATTTCCTCACTAGGGGGCAGTGTACTCCATTTGCACTCTGCCCAGCCTCTGGGACCTCAGAAAGTTATGGCATACCTTGGGTTGTGGTTGAAGTTGCCCTTTTGCACTCTTGCTTGTGGTTTTGTTTTATAATGGTTCAGGTTTGGATAGAGGTAGGAGATGCCGACTTGCAACTCAGGGCACGTGGACGTAGACGCAGATTAAATGTGGGGAAGATAACCACATGCTTAGGAAGAGTAAATTGGCGAAACTGAGATAGACGAAATTTATGCATGACGTTTATGTCTTTGTTTGACGTTTTAGTCTTTATTGTATATATTTTTAGATATACATTGTATATCTTGTATATATTGGTGTATATATTTATACAAGCCACAAGAAATCCGTTTAACACCTGGAGCAGCTAAGTTTCTGGTTCTGTTCACAATGTGTAATCATTCATTCATGTACGTACAGCAGTGACTCAAATGTAGAGGTATTAGCCAAGGTTATAGCCTAGTAGGCAAAATTTTCCAGGCAGACAAAAACGAATTATGGGACGCTTTGCATAATATCAGTATTACAGCTCTTAACATTTTTTATTTGTCATTGCTCATAACATCACTTTGCTGAAATAGGCATGAAACATTTACCATTCTCTGGTATTTGAAGTAACAAAAAATTTATATTTGTTTTATGTGTTCATTAAAAACAAAAAAGTAATCTGTGCAAATACCAGTAACCTATAGTACGAATTTATGCAAATGCCAATAAACTCCAGCCACCACACATTTCTAAAGGTCTTCACTCTGATGTGGGGTCAGCTCTCCACTCATCACACAATCCTGTTTTTTAATATATAAAAGGCAAACGCTGACCCTGGATCAGTCATGCTCTGAGTAGTTTGATGTGTATGACCTCAGCTCTAATAGTATGAATGTCACTTCTGTGCTTAGTCAGTGGCCGATTTCACTTTCATGCTCACTTTTAAGCAACATTAAAGGAATGGAACTGGGACAATGAAACGGGACGGTTAAATTTATGTCCAACATTGCCTGACCAGAAATGTAAGGGAAATAAAGTCAGAATTGTGGGTTTACTTCAAGGAAGCCTATGGTGTGTTGCATCTAACCGACTTTAATATTTTCTCTGATTAAAAATTCTTGATTTACGATATCGTTTAAGAAATGGTTTGAAATCAGATCAGAGTATTTCTTTGAAGTCCTGCTATATGGATAGTATTTAAACAGGTTCAATGGGGGGGGGGGGGGGGGGGGGGATTTTTTATAGTGCTTTGGTTCATCATGTGCAAGTTCCTGTAGAGTTGTTTTGTTTTGTTGTTCTGTAAGTACATGAGTTATCTAACACATCAGCGGAACCCTGAATATGTTTAGAACACAGGAAACCTCAGAGTTTTATTTCAGCCAAAATATCATCAGCCATCCTGTTTGATATTGCTCAGTCACATGTATTTTTGTCATCACCCGTACAAGCAAAGGTTATTTTTGTAGGGGTGTTGCTGTCATCATCAACAGCCATCACTGATGAACAGTTCATGGTTCTTAATACAGCTCAGGACACCATGGCGTCATAATGAATTTTTAACCATGATAAAGTACAAATGGAGCCATCTGTTGTCACTGCATCGACTCTGCGCTCGTGGGTTGGTGTTGCTCAGATGGTATCGAATACTATCAGAGCCAAAAAACAGCCTGCTTGGTGTCTTGCTTTGCTCTTGGTGTAGGCGTTTTTGAATGAAACAAGGGAAAAGCCCAGCAGAGTATATATGTATGTACATATCAGTATATGGAAAGTCTGATCAATTCTACTCTGACCACGGTTGAGTTGAGAAGAAAAGACATGTGTGTCTAATTATGTTTACAAAGTTGCCACAATTTCTACAGTAAATCTGAACCGAGAAATTTGCCTCCTACTGCTGTGCTTAAGCCTGTGATTTACCATCATTTCTATCCTTTTCCTGTCTGAGTTCTCCTCCAGCCTGCACTGCACTGAGCTGCATTTTTTCATCACCTCTGTCGCTAGGCCCAGCGATTAGTTAAGAGGTCGTGTTCACCACGTCGTCATAATGACACCTTGCTGGATATCGACTGGAGAGCGGCTTCGCAAATCACCCTTGCCGCTCGATAGCGAGCCTGAGCCACTGACATGTCACATTTACATCCTCTCCCAGAGACGTTTAGAACCAAAGAGGCATTTTTCAGCCCAGGCGAGGCGCGTGTGAATAAACGGTAATGTGACAGGCGGGTGACAGAGCGGCACTGGACAGGCCGATTAGGGCCACGCGTCAGCCGTTGTTAATGGGGGAAGTCCTCTAAACGTTGGCCCAGTACCTGAACCTCCATAATGAGGGGGGTAGGTAATGAAGCCAGGCTCGTTTTTAAAGCCTGTATTAATTGCAAAGCGTCACGCAGGGCACCAGCCATAGATAAGCCTCAAACGGTCAGGACAGCGCTGGGTTGAGCGAGAATTTGAGTTTTATATGTAAACGATTCTTGCTTTATGAGCTACAACAAGATTGGCCATCTATAATGCGAGTGAGTGGTGGGTTATGCAGGTGCATAATGAATGCGGAATAAATCCAGCCTACTGAGCAAGAGATCAAGATGCTGTTATCAGTCATCGGCACGGGCCATGAAGCGACCCTTTCACATTTTACAGCTGCTATAATTACAAACTCCATTGTAAGACCCACAGCGCCGTTTGTTCTCAATGGATAATTGTGACTATATGACAACTTGAAGAGACACAAAAGCTCTCAAGTCAGCCCAGAACAGCGACGATCTTTTGCCATTAATTGTTGAAGCAGAATGTTTCACATTTTTAGGGATTCTTGCATCCTCCCCCACAGAGGAAAGAAGGAAGCTTCTTGAGATGCTCTTGTCCTTTGTTAAACACCCACAGATGCAAAAATGTTTGCACACATTGCAGAAGTGGTGCAGCTCGGCGCAGCGGGCCGATCCAGCCTAGCGTCCACTGGCTGCTGTGATATGGTCGACCCTGGCGGGAATGATGGGACTCAGCGTGCTGGCCGCCCACGTCGAGCAGCCGCTGAATTCAGGAGCTTTCACTCCTGTATATGCTCAGGGTCACACGGGGTCAAACGACCCCTGCATATGAGGATATACCGAATGACCTTTTCTCCCTCGCGCCTGTTTTTTCCTTGTTTTGTTCATTCTCTCTTATCCATTTCCATTTATCTCGGTTGTCATAACAGGCACACTGACTACGATGGCCTTGAATGCGATAACTCATCAGCACACCTGCATCCGACATCAGTATGTCCTCCTCATGTGTCTGTCAATGATGAGCGCTCTTGTACAGTGTGTGACTTTTATGCTATTCAGAAAAGAATTCACAAAAAAGCTCTTTGTTTCGTAGTGTTCTCCTAGAAATCCAGTTAGAAAAAAAAAAAAAAAAAAAAAAAACGAACAATTTGGTTATTTTGTGTTGTGAATCATCACACTGAGTCAACACAAAAACCTCTGCGCTGATACACAAAGGAGGTCACGAGCATTATTTCTACATGAGAAAGGAGAGCAGGCCGAGATGGGAAAGAGAAAACCGCAATGGGAGCGGAATGCCGCGCACAGCCGCCTGAAACGCCGGTCAGGCATATGACAAGACGGCATAAAGCAACCTGTCAAGTTCCACCCACAATATTCAGATGAGCTCCGTCAAAGAAGACTGAATGGACACCAACCTGCTCCAGCACCGGCTAAGATCTAAAGACAAGCCGTGGGAGAGTCCGCAACAACACGAATTGTTCTCTCTTTATCGAGTGGGAGGCTGTTTTTCTTACTGAGTTTGCGTAGGTGTTACTTTTCTATAGATGCTCACCATCAAAGGACTCAGCAGTTTGCGTTAGTGGTATGTGGGGTGAGAAATTCCCTCTTTAGCTTTTAAGTTGCATTATTTAGTGTTGCCTCTAAACAATATGACCTATTTATACACACAATTCTGTACTGAGATTTCAAGAAGATTTTTTTTATTATTTTTTTTAAATATATAGTAATGACGAGTAATTCTTTAAATGATCTATCATCAAGGATTGGAGAATACTCAATTGACTTTGGTTAACTTTTTTTTTTTTTTTTTGCTTTATTTAAATTCTCAGATTAAATATTTCTTTTTCTCAAAGCATGTAATTGAAATAGTCTGTACGTATTCGTTTCGTCCTCCTGTTTTGCCTACTCAGGTGCTGTTAATTGCAATAAATCATAGCGTCCCGTCAAAATCGCTTGAAGTGCAAAGAAGAAACTAATCGCATGCAAAACGGCCGTCAGCTACTCTGAATACAGCATTGGTAGAAAAGGAAAGCTCTTTTTCCCCCTCTGCTCTCGTAATATATTCACTTTCCACATTACCTACATTATCTAAATGAAGAGGGCTGTGCTCTCAGTGCAGAGTGCAGCACATCTAACAGACACCACATCATGCAGTTCTACAGGACCTAAAAGCACTCACACACTCGCTCACTCTCTCTCTCTCTCTCTCTCTCGCTCACTCTCGCTCACTCTATCTCTATCTCTCGCTCTCTCTCTTACACACACACTAAAACCCACGAAGAAGAAGTGTTGCCCGGTGGCCCGCGCTATACTCACATTATCAGGGCTTGGAGAGAAGTGGCTCTTTGTGAATCCCATCATATGAGTGGGCTCCTCCAAGAGCATTACACTGATCCAGTAGCAACACACTCACACAAACACTATCCGGCATGCACACACGTACACGCGTACCAACACACACGCTCTTGGGATAGCTTGGGCTCCTCATCCGATCGGATCGCTCTCCAAACTGATTATCTATAATCTACCAAGGGGCTATATGAGGAGTTCTCTCATTCTCTCTCCCTCTCTCTCTCTCTCTCTTTAAGGGGGTGTAACAAAAAAAAAATCAAGGAAACTCAAGACAATAGCACTGTTCCTTGTGCACGCCACATCTTTGACATTGAAATTATCATGGTAATGTTGAGTGAGAGGTGTGGGAGCTGGGATAATTTGATGGAAGGACCTGTAGGTGTTGGTGTCACTCACGTGTCACATGTAGCAGCGTGCACCTCCCCGTTCTAACTCCGACTTTTAACATAATAGCAGTTTTAACATAATGTTAGCCACTACAGAGCGGAGCATCTACATTTGAGGCTTAAACAGTGTTATTTTTGGTTATTATTCGACGCTGATTGCTAACAGACGTTATATTGGCATATTTGTGAGCTTATTTGTTCTTTAATAAGAGATATAGACTTGACTGGAGAAGAAGGACCCTAACATAATGAGAAACACTTGCATTTATGTCTTAGTAAATATGACTGGTGGCAGATGTTTACAACGCACAGACCAACCCACACACACACACACACACACACACACACGTACACATACAAGGGCTTGCCAGGCCTCTCTCTCTGAGCAGAGGCACGTGGCCAAGGGGCCGTGGGTCGGACCCGGGCAATGTCTCCCTCATTACTGAGCGCTCGCTCCATCATTGACTTTTGGCTCCTCATTCAGCATCAGAAGCCATTAACACTAATGTTCTACTCGGCAGTAAAGACACAAGACCCTGGTTTTCACCTAGAGCAGAAGAGGCAGTGAAGTCGGACTGCAACGTTTTTTGACTTGAGGATCCTCAAGGGTTCACTTTCATTAAGTTCTGAGAGACTTGCAAACTCTCAGAGGCTTTCTCTCTGAATATGAATATAAATCACGGCATATTCGTTCAGAATTTAAACAAGGGAATATTGGGATGCTTTGACGGTTTCTTAATCTTGCCTTTTTTTTTTCCTCACAAGTGTTTCTGACAAATAATCTCAAATATAAAGAATTACAAAAATGAATGAATTGTTAAGTAATGTACAAGAGATTAAAGAGCTTGGCTCTTTATCAGAAACATTAAATATTCCAGAAAGCGTAAGGGCAGAAAATCAGCTCTACCAAACACAGGCCTTGATGAGGAAAATCTACGCAGCAGAACATTAAGCAAATGGCGCCATTAAAGGCGTTAATCTTTACCTGTGAAGGGTGCAGGAATGATGGGGCCTCTGTTTCTTCCGAGGACTCAATGGAAAGGGTTGTGTGTCAAACTGCACTAATAAATGGCACAGCCAAATCACCCATTAATTTGGCACCACTGTTTTGGAAAGGTGGACCCTTGTTACAGCCGTAGCGTCGTGCAGACCCAGTCAAAGTTTAGCCATTAGGAAGCAGATCCATCATGTCTCGATGTGGCCAGTAATGAATTGTGTGCATCAGTGTCATTAGGTCTTTATGAACCGAAGGCTTAGAAATATTAAACGCTGTCATTAAAGAGCCTCTTAATGATGTGTTCAGGTTAATGGGGGGAAATAGACTCTAGTGGCCTACTGGGGGGGAAATGTGTTGATTTTGATTCATTACAGAAATGAAGAGAGAAATGTTTATCGAAGAGAATGTTTTTGTAATTGAACTGCAGTTAAGAGCAAAAGACTTTTGGCATGGTAATCACACACACACACACACACACACACACACACACACACACACACACACACACACACACACACAAAGTCAAGTCTTTATTTATATAGTGCTTTTAAGGATAAGTGTCAAATGTAAAATACACATAAAAAAATCAATAAATTAATACAGCAATAAAAAAAATGAAGAGGCATTAAGAGGCACTGATAAAAAACACTCTCACACACATAGTTCATTTCTTTTTATTTGTACACCTATGTCAGTATTTTTTAAACACATGTTTTTGTTGTCCCACATACTAGGAGTCCAAACCCCTCCTACATAGTGATGTGGTTCACAGTGGTCAAATTCTGAAATATTTCCAAGGGGGTGGTCGGTCTATTTATATGACAGGGGCTGGGGGTGGATGATGATTTGTTTTCTTGTTTAGCTCAGACCAAAAAAACATATATATTGTCATTCGAGTTTTGTCTTCTATACCAATTCATGTTAGTATAACGGCCATGATTTGCTACAAAAGTTTCCTATACGCTTATATTAAATAATAAACACAAAATGCTGCTTACTGTTGCATTTTTTCTGTGTTTATTTTTATTTAATTTTTAAAAGCCTCAAAAAAAAAAAAAACAATTTCACAAAAAAGAAGAAAGTGTATTTACAGGTCCACTTACATTTTACAATTATACTTACAGGTGCCAAAAAGACAACTAATGTGTTAGTGTAATTCATTTGTAAGAAAATTATATCTACAACAAATACTGTGTATGTAGTAATTACAAACTACTAGTACTACTTCAATTCAATTCAGTTCAGCTTTATTTGTATAGCGCTTTCAACAATGGACATTGTCCCAAAGCAGCTTTACAGAAATATATAAATTCAGAATATGAATTTTACATTCAGGAATTTGTCATTAATGAGCAAGCCAGAAGCGACGGTGGCGAGGAAAAACTCCCTGAGATTATACAAGGAAGAAACCTTGAGAGGAACCGGATTGAAACGTCTTCTTCACAACGTGCAATTAACTTAAAGGACAACTATCAGGTCATGACACGGTGTGCAATAATTTCTCAGATATTTTGCACTTACATGACACAATATGGTCATACTGAACATCCTTTCAACACATGTTTGACCTTATAGTATACAGCTGTGGACTCATACTTGCACAGTCTGGTGTCACTCATAAGAGAATGAGCTCCCTATGAGTCTGGTTCCTCTTAAAGATTTATTCCTCATAGCCTCCCAAGGAATTTTCCTTGCCGCTGTCACCACTGGATTATTCGTTAGGGATATCAAATGGTAAATGGCGCACTTATATAGCACTTTTATCCAAAGTGCTTTACACTGTGTCTCATTCACCCATTCACACACACCAATGGTAGCAGAGTTGCCATGCACGGCGCTAACTTGCCATCGGGAGCAACTTGGGGTTCAGTGTCTCGCCCAAGGACACTTCGGCATGTGGAGTCACGTGGGCCGGGAATCGAACCGCCAACCCTAAGATTAGTGGATAACCCGCTCTTCCACCTGAGCCACAGCTGCCCTGTATATCAATATACATTAAATCTATAGGTGTATTTCTGTAAAGCTGCTTTGTGACAATATATGTTACAGTAAAAGCACTGTAGTAATAACATTGAAATTGAACACATACATAACACATAGTAATTAATATGGACAAAATACAGACAGTATACTGTGGGGGCGTGGTCGTTAGCACATTTGCCTCCACCTCCAGTATTGGGGGTTTGAATCCCGCCTCCACCCTGCATGTACTTTGGGGGTTTCCTCTGGGTACTCCGGTTTCCTCCCCGCAGTCCAAAGACATGCATTGTAGGCTGATTGGCATTTCCAAATTGTCTGGTGTGTGTCCTGTCTAGGATGTCCCCCCGTGTATGGAGGGGCATCCAATTATGTTTAACCTAATTGTTACTCGTATTTACCTACTCTTTATAGTTAGATATGAATGCTTTTACTGAAGAAGTCAGAAGAAGGTAGTACTTTCAATGTAGTAAACGCCTGATATACGCCTGGTGTTTTTCCCATTAGTTACTAAGTAATTACAGATCTCCAGATACTGTATGTAAGTATGCACCAAGTTATACTTGCGTTCAATGTTACTATAAATCATTATTAATTATTTCTTTCTGGCACTCATAACAACAATCCTGGAAGTTTATATAAAGTATATATTTTAGAATCCTTAATACACGCAAATCTCACATACTTAGGTTTATTAGCTACTGATGGTGCTGTGATATAAAGTCCCCCGAGGTCAAGGGTTTAAACCCCGCCTCTGCCTTGTGTTCTCCCCATGCTTCGGGGTTTTCTCCAGGTACTCCGGTTTCCTCCCATCAGTCCAGACATGCTTTGTAGGCTGATTGGCATTTCCAAATTTTTATAGCATGTGAATGTGTGTGTGATTGTGCCCTGTGATGAGGTGGTACCCCGTCCTTTGTGTCCCCGCCTTGTGCCCCGAGTTCCATGGGATAGGCTCCACAGCGACCCTGTGACCTTGTGTAGGATAAGTGGTGCTGAAAATGGATGGTTGGATGGATGGATGGATTAAACTCACTGGTTAATGCTGGGTATCATAAGTGTTTCTGTAGATGCTGTTGTGCTCACTTTAGTGCTCGGTTTGACATGAAGAACTCGCGCTACATTGAAGGCAATCTGATGTGTCAAATATACATAGAATTAAAATAATGCTAATAGGTAAGTGAGAAGTGATGTCACGTAATAAAGTTAGTCCTAAGGGGATGTTAAAGAGGGTGGCAGTTTTACAAAGTGGATGATTTGGTTTAGTTGAGGATACACACACACACACACACACACACACACACACACACACACACACACACACACACACACACACACACACACACACACACAGAGCTATAATTAACCCTGGTAGTTCACCTACGTAGTGAAACCAAACACTGTTTTGACTTCAATTTGATGGCCTTCTTCCAGGTCATCTCTCTCTCTCTCTCTTTCTCTCTCTCTTTCTCTCTCTCTTTCTCTCTCTCTCTCTCTCTCTCTCTCTCTCTCTCTCTCTCTCTTTCAACCTCTCCCTCTCTCACCCTCTCTCACTCTCTCCGGCTCTGGGAGCAGCGTTGCATCCTAGCAGCAGTGCAGTGCTCCAGGGGAGAGGGCACAATGGCCCAGCAGCAGGGCCCTTTCTCCCCCAGAGCCACTAGCACCTCCTGCACAGCCCGCCGGCACTCTGTAAATGATGATTAATCACTGGGGGCTGGGTGGGGGCCTCGCACCCTGACACAGCCATAATGGCGGTCAGCAGGGCCGTGATAGGCCTGCAGGATCAGTGGGTGCAAACGCTCCTGCACGAGTGGGTGGATGTCTAAGGAAGATGGACGACCTCTGTGAGGGCCCGGTGGTTTGGAGTCCTGTCATTAGCAAGAGAAAAACAGACAACAAAAAGGAGGGCAACTCTCTCTCTCTCTCACTCTCTCTCACTCTCTCTCATTCTCTCTCTCTCTCTCTCTCTCTCTCTCTCACTCTCTCTCTCTCTCTCTTTCTGTGTGTGAGTGTGCGTTTGTGTTGTCTGCTTAACAAGCAGCCCAAATGGCATTTTTGAATGTTATTAAGCATCACGACAAAGCCATAACAGAACAAAACCAATCCCAGGAACCAGCTCAAGTTACAGCTGTACCCAATCTCGCTCACTTGGTCGCCGTGCACCTTCAGCGGGGAGCGCCGAGCTTCACTGACAGTTACAAATGAAGCCCCGATTCATTATTTTCCAGGGAATTCTGAGCACTCCACATGATGATGGAGATGCAGCTATAGCGCGTGTCTGTGCCCATTTGGATGAAGATGCATCACGGAGCCTGAACCGAGACTCCAGGCCGACAATTACATCAAGGCAGCTATCGGACTCTCCTCTTCTCCTTACGGACGGATCCGGTGCAGAGCAAGCGGATAATAATGCTCGCGTAGAAGCCCATTAAGAGCAGTCTCAGAAGAGAAGCTCATTAGCATGTTGAAACCCCCCCCATCCACACACACACACACACACACACACACACATTTGTGTAATTCTATAAGCTGTTATTGCTTCCACAGTCCTATTCTTTAATGACACTATTAATGCAGAAAGTTTATCAGCAAATGAGTGTGTGTTGGCCTCACCGGCTTAGATTTGTTTTAATCTGGGGTTCAGTTACCTCATTCGCCATCCCCCTAATGAGCCATCTCTGTTAATTAAACAAAAGAGGAGAAGAGGCGCTGTGCAGTTCTCCTTTGTGCTCAGGCCCAGCACCCCGTTTAGGCTTCCTGACGTTGATTTGAATTTAAAGACATAGAAAGTATTCCATAATGGCCCACACTCTTTAGTGTATGCTTACATTAACAACAAATAAACAACCAGTAGATGTCATTCATTTTCTTGTACATGCTCTACTGTACACTTGCATTATTATCATATAAATATCGTGCTTAAGCTTTGGATATGTTTAATTAATGGCCTAAATTTGCATAAAGAATATTTGTCATTTTTAAGGATCATGTCATTGATGTTATATTTTCACGATAATGCATGTTTCCGGTTGTGTATTAATATAACATCAATAATTCATCTTCTATTATTCTTATCTAGATCAATAATCGACAGAAATGTATAAGAAAACGAAACGATTCGTTAGAGACCCACAAAAAATTCTACACTACATCCAGTGCAACATCACTGGATGATGGCAGGCTTTGGGGACAGGAGATGAAAGGAGTACTGACTAAACCCCCACCCTGGTCTCATTGTCAACATCTTGTTGCAGTTTCCTGCTGAAACCACCGACACGGTACACTCACGTCTCCATCAGCAGAAATTCATTCTCCAGAGCTGGGAGACAAAAGCAGGAGTTCTCCTCCAGCTCGGCCTGGCACTGGGGGCCCGGTTTGACACTTCCTGCCTGGCTCAGAGGCTTTCAGCGCAGCACAGGGATGGAGGGTTTGATGATTAGCTGACTCAGACTGGACCACAGGCCGCATGACGCCTTGTCGTCCAATCAAGGCCTCCTCCATCATGGTCGGTGCGAGTGGCTCTCTGCCATCAACAGTGTGTAGGGATGAAGATGGAGCACCCCGCAAGCTAATTGGACATGGCACGTTACAAGCAGAGAACAAGCTAAGTGGAGCTGGCCGTCAGAGGAGACTGATTAGTCTGCGGTTGGGGTGGAGTTCTTCCACTACATAAGCACAACGTCAGTTCCTGCTCCTGGTCAAACATTAACATGCAGGCTAAGGCTCCTCCAGCAGATCCATGTGGAGATCAAGCCTGCTAGAGGAAGTGACCACTTTGAATATAGCGGTGTCTGTCAGGGGCCTGTGTGGCCACACAAAACCATCAATCACAGTCTCTTTGTTTTAATGAGCACAACAAGATGCCAGTGAATGTCAACGAAAATTGCCTGGTTTGTACTTTTTTTTTACTGTATGAGGGACACTGGTGCACTGGTTAGAGAATGAGAAGGTAGAGGAAGTGGCAGGAAGCTGTACGAAGAAAGAAAAATCCTCAGAGTGGATACATGGTCCTGCTGACAAATGAATAAATTACCAATTGAATAAGGGGATTTTTTTTCCCCTCTGGCTCTCGAGCTGATGTTTAAAGAAAAGTTGAGAAAAATGCTATAATTAAACCCTACAAAATAAAAATTGTGATTTCTACCTCACAATAACTCAGATGAGCCGTCTATTTTCTCTAGGGTCTCTTCATCCCTGGTAGCCTGACCCACGAAATTAGCCCTGCCATATGCAAAGAGTAAAATGGCTCTCTCAGGTGTGTGTAGAACACATATGCTCTAACTACCTTAAAAGACCCAGATGGGACCAGATATGATCAATGAAGACCTGGAGTCAAGAGATGCAATCAACAGAAGAATATTTTTACTGTAGAATAGTTTGCAGTTTCATCAGTAGAATTCAGCTTCAGTACTCAGCAAGGAGTTCGTCAAGGTTGGAATTGGTCGGGAAGGAAACTTCCCCAAAACATACTGATTAGATAACTAAGAATAGTCAGTAGGCACTTATAAGCTTGAACAAGCCATTCAAATCATTTGATATTTTGAAAGATTAATGTTGATTAATAACTCATTACAAATCACTCAATTTTGTCTCTTCACCCTATCATGGACATGCCAGATACTAAAAATTCCGGGGCTCTCCAACCTCCTACTCACAACAGGGCGTTGATTTAGTCTTTTCCAGCTGGTGGTGCAGGCTGTTCCCCAACTTCAGCAGTCGCATCTCTACCTGACCAGGGTTCACAGTTCTGCAAGCAGACTTAACAACCATGTTTACATTCATGCACTGGATCACAATCTGGTTCTATAGCATGTACCACTTTATGAGCTGAACATCTACCCAAGGTCAAAGCTGACCTCTGCTGACGAAAGCGCAATCCACCCTCCAAATTTAACATATACTGGTCCAATCCAATTAAGGCCACAATTTAATCTTTCGGGATCGTCCCCGATGCATCCCTGGCAATTTAACCCTATTTCTATTTTTGTCTTATTTAACTAAAGGCTAAAACTCTATTCCTGACGACTTGAATCACTAAGCTCGGGAATCTCCTATCTGGAATGAAAGAGACTGAGAGTCAGGTTCGAGATTTTACACTAGAACTTATCGGGCGTCTAGTGTCTGTTCACTTTCAGAGGTGGTAAACCTTACCCTCACCCACTTTTAAAAATAGAGCACTGTCGCAGCACACAACGTCGGGTTTTTATGTTTTAAACTTTACAGGGGTAGGTAATCCTATGTGCTGTCCGCTCCTCACCTCTTCCCAGAGAGTGTGTACTTATGCGCTACTGGCGCTGGCATATAGCGTCTCCCATTTCGCCAGCCCACTCCAAGCTGATGCCGCACCCCTATATGTGAGTGTGCCTATCCCGCCCCTTTCTCTCAACCTCTTGCACCCAGACAGCCCTAACCAACAAAAAATAAATAAAATCTGCCTGATTAGCCAGGGATGTTACCGAAGAATGATTACCCACATTTTCCACCTTAAACTGTTGGGGAATTTACAGTTAAAGACCCAGATGGGACCAGATATGATCAATGAAGACCAAGAGTCAAGAGATGCAATCAACAGAAGAATATTCTTACTGAAGAATACTTTGCAGTTTCATCAGCAGAATTCAGCTTCAACACTCAGCAAGGAGTTCGTAGGCCGCTCTTCGTACACACTCAATTATAGCCACAATTATACTTTCACACAATCACTAAGCTAGACATTACGTCAGGTTGAATGATTCTGATTGGTTAAGGCATAGATAAACTTAGGAAACTTCCACATTTGGGCTGTGAGTCAGAAGAATTTCATCATCGATTATCTGGACATCCAGTTGTCTCGTCACATGGTCAGATCACCTCCGAACACACACACACACACACACACACACACACACACACAGATACACAGCTCTTCAAGTTTGAATCTGCTCGAGCCGGAAACTTTCCCAAAACATTTGTAAATCTTGTAAATCTCATAAGCTTGAAGAAACCATTCAAATCATTTGATATTTTTAAAACATTAATGTTGATTTATAACTCATTACATTTATAAGCTAAATATATATATAGGTTACACCTGAGAATGTCCACTTCTCAGTTTGTCCTCAACACTTGGCCCAGTCTTTTTGAATTTGTTAAAACGTTTGGCAGTTTAACCAGGTTGTGTGTGAAGTGCTTACCATGTTTCCTGTTATAGTCCATCACAACCTTCCCAATCCAGCCCTGACAATGATTTCAATATGTTCTTATTTTGTCTAAGGTATTCTTAAAGGCTATCTGAATGAAATTATATCAACTAGTATGAAAAAGTCCAAATATAAATAGTAAAGTCCTTTGTAATGTATAGCAACTGGGACTGCAAAATAAACCATATTGTGTTTTGTTTTAATTATGGTAATTTACCAGCAACTATTATCTTGTGTTTTCTGGGCAATCATTGCCTTATGGCACCAAGTACTATTATAGAAACTGATTTCTTTTGCATAAGTTATTATTTACTTAAATATCTAATGAAGTGCTATTTGGTATGTACATGACAATTCCTGGAATGACCACATACATACCAGATATTTACTATAACGTTTGCTATTAAATATAAGCAAAGAACCATATTCTAACCTACTGTATTACATACTAGCTACTTTCCAAATAGTTACTTATTATTACTGCCTAATTACTATGTACTTCCCTATTAATTACCAGTTACTTACCATATAATACAATTCAGTACTACTGAATATCATTATTTCTTTATTTTATATTTAAACCTCTACACCTGAAATGCCCAATACATCTTAACACCTATGCTATGTTGGCACAGAAAATCATTATAAAGCATACGTAAAAATATATACTTTTAAAATTAACATGAACTATGAAAAAGGCCTTTTAAAAGCTCAGGTTCTCTCTAATGGAGAATAACAAGAGAAAGGAATGTGTTAAAATGGATTCTAAAAGAGCAATTTTTTTTTTTACAGAGCCGCTGATGTGGCATGAGGGTTATTTTTTAAATAAAGTGTGGCGTGAAATTAATATACTGAGTCAAGCTTCTTGTGGCCACGAGTTAATTAAGGCCATGAGTTTCTCAAAATCTATTTTGTGACCACGAAATACTTAACTTGTGACAGCTATTGTATTTTAAAATGAGTGAGACACAGAGTAATCAATAGAATTAGACGAGTGCGCTCACAGGAACCTAAGAATGGAGATGATTGATTATATTCCACATTATGGAATGATGCATACAAACATACTGGAGTCAGTGGCGTTGCTATGTGGATTATACCGTTAGCCTGCATCACCTTAAATATATTCCCAAAGCAAATAGAGTTTTTCACACGTTTAAGCCAAATAATTCACTCGAGGTCATGTATTAAGGATAACGTTCTGACAGCATATTAAACCATGGGCACAAGTTATATAATTTATGATCACAATTTTGGTATCACATAGTCTTGAAATATTAATTTGTGGCTCCATTATTATATTCATTCGTGGCCATGCTTTACTTAAAAAATGTTTAAAAAAAAAAAAAACAAGCACCATGTCACTTCAGCTCTGTAGGTCTTTGTAAAATATAGAACAAAAGAATCTATTTTAGTCACTGTCACAAAACCTTCATCCCTTATTTACACTCCCACATGTGCACACACACACACACACAACCTCCATCAGAAGGTTTTGTGAGTCTGTTTGCACAAATTGTTTACATTGCTAATAATTAAGGTGATGAATTGTATTGGGTATTTTCTTCAAATAGATTTTACAGTTGCTTTGCTAATAACAATCTAAACAGACTCAATGGGGCGTCTGTTGTTGTGAACAGAGCATGAGGATCGTACATTTCTAATATGTAGAAATCATCTCTGGCTTAATCTTTGATCCTTAAGCACTAACATGCTTCCTGTTAACCTAGATTCAGGTGACTTTACTGATGTATTTTGTCTTTGCATGCCTTTAAAAAAAATTACAACAGTAAAATACTGAAATCTGCTGCGTAGACCTTTTTCAAATGGCTGGATGAACTCCTTAGTCACAGCTCACTGTTTAATTATTCATCCTATAGCATACTGTTTAGTAGCTAACATGCTGTGGTGGAAAGAGTACAGAACACTACTGCCACTGTAATAATTAAATCATAAGTATGTAAATAAGTCAACTTTACAAATGAAATTTTGACATGTCTAAAATCACAGCTAATCTGAAAATCTTCTCTATGCATTTTTGAACAATTATGTTATCTAATCAAGTGAGATATGTTAAGGCAAGTGAACACTACGTCTATACATTCACTTGCTAAGTTTATTCGCTAATTCGTACATGTTACTAACTACATAGCTAGCTGCACATTACCCTGACGATTACCTTTCAGCACTTTAACGCATCCGAAAATCAAAGTGACATCTTATGTGTAACGCACGGCTTTCATACTGTAAAACATCAAAAGATTTGGTTAGTCTAGCTCACTCAGCCTTCCAGTGACATATACCTGTACATGTTTTCTCTGGGTTAGATTTTGCACCGTGAGACGCAGATATCTCCACGTGTTTTGGTTTGTGTGATTTGCAGATTATTATCACACTGTTTCCGTTGAAGTGTTTAAAACTGAAAGCTGATAAATTGGGACAGAGAAGCTCTTCCGTCTTCACCGTCGCAGAGTTTGCTGCTGCTGACTAGACATTTAACTCCTGTGTAGACTTTCAGCAGGAAACTGCTTTATTTTTTAATCGGGTCTTGAAAGTGAATAATTTGAAATTTGCACACTGTGTTTTTTTAATTGGCTTACAGTCTCCTGGGGTTAAATGAATTTTTTTTTTTTTTTTTTTTTTTTTTACTCTGTAATTGTGATCAAAAAAATTATGCATTAAAGTTGATTTTCTTTTTTTTTTTAAAAATCCAATTGAAACCATTACAGAGAAATATGTACTCAAGTACATGTAGTTTATTGATGTCCAACCCTGATTATATGAATTATTCACAAAATACAGCAACACTAATAAAGAGTGTATGATGTTTAGCAAGTAGTGTATGTAGGTCTGGAGCTGCTGATGATTCATTTATAGTTGAAAGAGTTTTAATAAATAAAGATTTAGCTTATAAGAGTTGGTAAAACATTGCTGATCTGTACACTGCCGATATTTACATGATATTTACCATATAAAAGAATTTCATATAAACTTACAATATGAATATTTTCTGTTAAACAAGTAAGCAATAAAACACAATGTGCCATGCTCTTATAGGAAAATAATCAGTGGCGGGTTGGTATGATGTGCCCTGACACAAAGCAGAGTTGATTTTTTTTCCAATTAAAAGCATTGAAAGAATTTGAAGCATTTAAATTCTAAATAAATAAATAAATAATTTTTTTTTTTACGATGTTGTGGAATGTCCGCGAGACATGTTCATTCTTGTTATTGATTTTGTTATAGCAGCTATAAACAGTCGTTCTCACTTTCTGTTGAAATTAATTAGACAACAAAAAAGTCCTGAAGACTTAACCTTTACAACATGACCCCTCACGGTTACAAAGCACACTGACACTAGAGACTCTTTCCATACATTTTTTAATAAATCTTCTTTTTTTTAAAAAAAAAAATAAATAATAATAATAATAATAATAATAATAAAAGCTTTACCATATCCATGCTTATAATGCTTATATGCTTTTCTTTGATAAAAAGACATTTAGAATCTGTTTAATATTAGCCTTAGACCATGCAGAGCAATCCGTCATACACGTTCCTGTGAATTAGCTATTACTAAAGCAAAAATAACATAGTAGAAAGAGCGTATTTATTTATATAGCTGCTCTTATAGATAAATGAATCAGTTCGACCAATCACAATTGAGGCTAGGGCTGCGCTATAAAATGCACTGATGTTACTGGGAATTCATATGTGGAAAAGATGGTTAGCACCTGTGAGGAAGTTTGTTCCCTCTTCTTTTTCCTTGTTTTCCATGGTCGGAGTCAGCACAGCCACGTCGGACGTAAATCAGAGCAAAGGAGAGAAAGCTTCTGACAGTATCAATGGAGAAATAAAATATATTTAGGACAGCTGAACGACTCGAGGAGAAAATATTGCTGGGATGGATTAATGTGCAAAAAGTTAGCATTGCATTGAGCTTAAATAGGATTAGGTCTACTACAATTGCCCGTATTGCAACATCTATAAAGATGTCAGTGATTGGGAGGATCGTTACAAGCGTAAATTGCCTGCCAGGGATATGAGAATAGGCACTGGGCCATTTATTACCCCCAGGCCTGCTGCAGAGTGATCGAGCTGTGCCTGCTTTGCTTGGGAAAAGCATTAGTACTGCTCTCTTATAGATGGGGCCAAATTCACTGCTTTTGCTAAGCGGAGAAGACAGTTGATATTCTCTGCAGTAGATAATGAATAACTCAAGTGGAAAATTAGATCAATATCAGTCTAATGATAGACCTGCTTTTAGAGTTTGAAGAAGAATTCCTCATCGGTTTGGCACTTGCAGATTAAAATTAACGGACGGCTATAAAACGAGCATGCTTTTGTTACCGCTGAAAAGCCATTCATCATATCTTTATGCCATAGTTAGAATTTGGACGCGTACCGTATACGGCTGAGCAGCGCTTAACTTTGTGGAAAAGCAGGATACACCAACAATCTTCCACAAATGCAAAATGAGGCAATAAAGCGTGTAATAAAATCAGTAATACCCTGATGTGGAAGTTTATCCTGTAATCATGTTTTGGCCTCAGACTTCTATTTCTCACCAATTAAAACAGTTAAAGAGAACTCAGCCAGCTGTATCATATTTCTCAGAGCAAATGATGGGAATTCAGCCTGTTCTCTGGTGACAGCAAATCTAATAAATAGCACAGTCCTCTCTTTTTTCTTTCTTTCTTTCTTTCTTTTTTTGATTAATAGGACGCAGGTGCTGGCTAACTGTTGTTTTAATCTAATATGATTTGATCTCT
>NC_030428.2:9482500-9502500 GCF_001660625.3 Ictalurus punctatus
CTATCTATCTATCTATCTTTCATGACAAAATCAGTAGGACATAATGGTTAAAAGAAGAAAACACCATTGCTTCCTAGCTACTAGTGGTGTACACACTATGAAAAATTTGTCCGAAACATATTTATTTTAGTTAAAGAATTGCAAAGTCACCAGTAATTAATCTGCCAGTCTACAAGTAGTCAATGAATCAAACGTTCAATATCAGTCGATGATGATATCTGACATATTGAAACATATGCATTTAGAGGTGTATTATTATGCACCAAAATTTTCAGAGCAGCCCAAATACCACACACAAAAAACTACCTAGTGGAATTGCTGGTGCGTTATTTTCGGTGTGCCTACTCACTTTCCCTCGAGCTGAGACTCTGTCGTACATATCATCTACAGTCAAAGCGGCTTCACGCTCTTCACCACGCAACCTGTTCAAATCTCATTTCAATGTCTTTCCTCACAAACAACATTGCCTTGGAAATATTTGAACAAAGAATAGAAATTATTTAGTTATTTATTTAGAGATGAACTTGCACTTCATGTTTTTTTTTTGGTTGTTTTTTTAATGTAAATAAGTAATAAAATGTACATCTATTTTACAATCTGTACACAAGAAGGTTGGAGGCAGGTATAAAGGCAAAACGTGGACATGGACATACATTATTTGAGAATATTACAAGCACATTCAGAAAGGTAAAATGCAAATGTTTGGCCTGATATTATTTCGAGCTTTTCAGTATAAAATACAATCTTTATCAACGCTATTTGAACATTTAAAAAATAAAAAAATAAATAACTTACTGATGAAGGAACATCTGTGAAACATAGCACACTGAAAGGTATACTACAATATACAGTATAACATACTAAAAACGGTTATTCTTTTTTTTAATCATCTATTTCTATTTTGTCCTTTGACAGCTTTCACTTTGAGAGTGTGATGATATACTGTACCAGTGTGCTGCTATACAGTTTTATATTTTTTTATTTTATACTGTTGATTAACAATAAACAGTTTTATTGTTAATGTTACACACACCCACACACACACATACACAAAACCCCCAAACAGAGACAACTGTACTTCTGCATTGTTATGATCAACTAAAAGGTTATGAACAAAGGGTTCCGATAGTTCTAGTAGTTCCCTAAACAAATACAGTAATTGTAGACTTGTTGTGTGATGTCACTTATTTTAACGTTATCTTCTTTGGAAATGTGAAATGGTAATCACACGTCACACGGTTTATATCCAACAGTCCAGTCTGTCTGCAGCGTCAGATTCCTGTTCTTGGCTGACAGAAGTGGAACCGGATGTGGACTTCTGCTGTTGTAGACAATGCATCCACCTCCAATTTTCAACATGTTGTGTGTTCTGAGATGCTTTTCTGCTCACCTAGGTTGTAAAGAGTGATTATTTGAGTTACGGTAGAATTACTGCCAGCTCAAATCATTCTGGCCATTCTCCTCTGATCTCCATCATCAACAAGATGGTTCCGCCTGTAGAGCAGTATGAACTCAATGTGTCTGATTTCTTATCTGCATTATTAGGTGCAAGAGAAGAATACTAGTATCACTCACACAGCCAGTAGTTAGCTGTGATCCTTATTTATGATTAGGCAGCACAGTGGCTTAGTGGTTAGAACTGTTGCTTCACATCTCCTGGGTTTGGGGTTCGAATGCCTTGTGAGCCCAGAATTTTGGGGGCCTTTGGGGTTTCCTCCAGGTACTCCGGTTTTCTCCCTCAGTCCAAAGACATGCTATGCATTTTCAAATTGTCCTTAGCGTGAGAAAGTGTGTGTATTTGTGATTGTGCCCTGCAATGGGTTGGCACCCTGGTCCAGGGTGTCCCCCGCCTTGTGCCCAGAGTTCCCTGAGATAGGCTCCAGGCTCCCCGCGACCCTGTGTAGGATAAACGGCATGGAAAAATGTACAGACGGACTTATTGAAATTATTCTGGCACAAGCTTAAGACTTATTTGAATATTTAATACTTCAGAGCTTAACGTCGGTGATAGTGGGTGCTGAAATACAATTTACATGAACATTTTCAGAACCAAGTAAGCTCACTTCTCTCAAAATCAAAAAACCTTTCAAGAATTATTAGCTGTTCACTGTACTATAAACCACTTTTTGTGTCTTAAAGTGGGGTCTGGGGACCTCCAGCGGACCGTAAAACATATCCAGGGGGTCGGTGAATTTTGTAAATGTTACAGTGGTAGAACCCACTATTATCAGAGTTCTATTTATGATCAAGTTCTTGTGAATGGGTTTAATCCAAACCTCAGACACTCACAAACAAGTAGGCTTATAAGTAATACCGACTTAAATCTACTGACAATTTTCATTTAAAAAAGTGTTTTGTAAATGAATTTTTCAGTCTTTTCTATAAAACGTTTGAGCACTTTATTCTAATAAATATTATAATGTGATTATGTGCATGTGAATATATTGCATTTACTATTCCATCATGTGCCATTGTGATCCTTTATATTATTATTTTTAAATACACAATATAAATATAAAGATGCTCGGTATAATGGGTGATTTACTATATATATATATATATATACACTACTGCATTATGCTGTAAGTAATAAATTTAAAAAATACCCTACATGGTGCTTATGGACTGTTCACTGAGACTGCAGGATTGCTGTTCTTCCCTGCACGAGAGCTAAGCCATCAGCACAAGATTTACTTTCGCACTTCTCTCGGCTTTGACACAGTTACGCTGAAATGCATCCATCTGTTTAGAGAATGAGATTTATTCTGGATTCTAAGAAATATTTTCATATTCATATTTCATTACCATTGCTACAGTCTGTAGAGTTATGAGTCTAATAATACCAACAGCACCGTAAATGTATCTTTCTCAAGTGCAATATAGAAAAGCCATTTATGGAATCATTAGCATTATGAATGATGTTCAACGCACAGATTTTTATTCTGGCGGGGGAACTATTAAACAATTGAATATCACAAACGGTTTGTGGTAAGAATTCAAGATATCTGTCATTCTCTGGAGAAGACTCGATCTCTCATGTTTCATATTCAGCGACAAGAGAAAGTATGATTCATCTTTTCTTATTGCAGTAGACACCTCTCAAGAGTCACTTGTGGTTAGCAAAAGTGCACAAAAACAGTTTTGTTATATCAAATAGTGGTGGCCGTTTTGGAAATAAAACAATGTTTTGTGTCATAGGCATGGATATGACCTTTCAAATATGCGGGTTTGTATGTTATAGTGCACCAGTTCCATTTTTGGAGGATAGAAACTAATATTTATTGACATTGCAAGTTTCATAATAAGAAAGCAGTAGACAGGTCTTTTCCAACAACCCCAGTCTGACCTTGTGGTCAACTAAAGTTCATTCGGGTAAGTGTCTGTCAGCAGGCAGTCCTATTAACTGCTTCCTGTTTTCACAGACTTCATAAAAATATATTTGTCTCCAGATGATTTCTGATGCTAAACTGCAGAAACGTTTCATGGGAAAACAGTATTATTCCTGAACCATTAGGAACTGTTCGTTTCTTTAGAACTTTTGGGGAGATTTAATGAGTATCTGAGTAATTTTCACTAAAAGACCAAGTTTACTTCGGGATGAAAGAGTGTTATTAGATGTTTTGGTGAATCCTCTAGAGAATAGATAGAAAACCTGACAGCGGTGCAGAAGCTGAGAGCAGCGTGCTAGCCTAACATGTGTAGTGTAAAGAAAGGAATATTTGTCGAGCACATTAGCTCACCAAGGGGTTCCCATTGTCAGCAAGGGGAGTACCCTCAAAAGCCCCGCGCAATCCCCTTTCTCTCTTTTGGGACTGTTTGTGTGGGAGGTTGTGTGGGCTTGCCAATACAGTTGCTCTTAAAGCAGACAGGAACTTTCATGTGCGTCTCTTCAAGCCAGAAACGGCTGGCCTAAGCACAATCCTGCCATCAGGACAGAGACGAGAGAAGAGGACAAAGAGGAGAGCGGCGTGCAGAGCGTGGGCTGGAGGATCCTGCCTCCTGAGGAGTCCCGGGGGCTCGGGAGCAGAGCTGGCTCATCATTACTTTTCAGCCAGGTGAAAGCCACGTCCTCCTACTCCCAAATTCCACCATATTCACGCCAGTCGACCTCCCAGCTGTTGGACAGAGCGCTGTAAGAGACATGACAGCAGTCGAGGAGACGAGGGGCTCCAAGTAGTGTGGGCAGATGCTTACTGTTGAAGTGAATGCAAATTAGTGCTATTACCCCGAAAGATGATTTCCACTTTTACACTCTGTGGTTCATGATGCCAGGTTGCCAGTGCTAATAAATAAACAAAGAGGTCACAAAGTAGTGTGCAGTGTCAGTGATCCTGAACTCAGCAATAAATCATGTTTTGATCTGTTTTTTTTTTGTTTTTTTTTAATGGTTGTTTTTTTCCACAGCTCTAATGACAGAGAATTATACTGCTTATAAACATCACGTTAATGTTAGATGAGCGAAAGCAGGCCAGCTTTGGCGAGAGAGAGAGAGAGAGAGAGAGAGAGAGAGAGAGAGAGAGAACAAGACCATTTCTATTCCCTTGTAATTTTTTTTTTCAATGAGTTATGACTCGATTCACATTTGTCTGTTAGCCTGCCGGACACCCACAGAGTTCCACTGAGCTCTTTCTTTCTGCTTGAACACATTGTGCTGAGAACAGAACCGGCTTTACACAGGGCTCATTAAATCAGGATATTCATGTGAATTCCAGAGACTCCGAACAATTCAAGTCTCATAGGCTTCAGAAAACCCAGCTGTTGAGCTGGTTATGCGTCATGAGATTAAGTAATATGCAGGTACAGCTCGCCCCCCCTTCTTACACTACAGACCATGACAGGGGTGCAAAACCTTGATGAAGCAGCTCTGGCTTAAGAATAAGTCTTGAAATAAGGAGAAATACCCTGGGTGACCAAAAGTTTGTGGACACCTGACCATAACACCTATATGTGGGCCTTGCTCAAACTTCTGCCACAAAGTTAGATAGATAGATAGATAGATAGATAGATAGATAGATAGATAGATAGATAGATAGATAGATAGATAGATCACTTTATTAATCCCAGAGGGAAATTCACATACTGTATTTCAGCAGCAGCAAAAGAATAGAGCTTGCAGTAAGAAATAATCAAGAGTAACATATATGTAATCAGTAAGATTTTAGTAAAGTAATAAATAGTAGTGAAAAATAAAGTAATTATAACTAATTAACTAGTTAACATGGGGCAGCTGTGGCTCAGGTGGTAGAGCGGGTTGTCCACTAATAGCAGGGTTGACGGTTTGATGCCCAGCCCACATGCCGCAGTGTCCTTGGGCAAGACACTGAACCTCAAGAATGTGTGTGTATGTGAATGGGTGAATGAGAAACAGTATATAGTGCTTTGTAGAACCACTAAGGTTAAAAAGCGCTATATAAGTGCAAACTATTTACCATAACCAGATGAGCTTATTCAAGGAATAGGCTCTAATGCACAATTATGTTCCAGCACATGGTGATTGCTATTGGTAAAAAGAAAAGACTTCCTGTACCATTCAAAGTTTGAAAGACAATTGTATAGAATTACCCTTGTATGCTGTAGCATTACAGTTTCCCTTCACTTGAGATAAGGAGCTCAAACTTGTTCCAGCATGACAATATCCATGTGCACATAACGAGCTCCATGAAGACATGGTTTGCCAAGGTTGAACTGGAAGAACTCCTGCACAGAGCCCTGACTTCAACCCCACTGAACAACTTCAGGAAGCACTTGGCATGCCAGTGCTTGACCTCACTAATGCTGTTGTATTATAACAGCAAACTCAATACACAACTACTCAATAGTAATGCCCATGGTTTTGGAATGGGATGTTCAAAACTCAGGTGTCCACATATTTTTGGCCATATATATATATACATGCATAATGATGTCAGAGCTGTCAAAAATGTATTATACAGTACAAGGGGGATATAAAAAACAACAGAACAGCTATGTTTGTCTATTATAGCTTCCATTCTTATTTTCATTACCAGTTTCATGTATCATGGCCCTGTATGTGAGCGTAAGGCTGAAGAGCTTGAGTCATCGAGCTGTACCTGAAATTACTCTACTCTCTAGTAGCAATAATTACGAGACACTTGGCTTAAGCACACAGCGTCGGTCAACACAAACAAAGTACTCGAGCCGATGATGTCACCTGATAAAATTGACCACAGTGCTGCATTAATGAGGCTGAGTTGCTCTGTAAGGAATTTCCAGGCTGTGGAAACATAACAGCTTTGCATATTGTGCGGAGGACATCATGTCTCTTATCAGCTCTGTGGTTTTACATGTTGTTAGTGTCGCATCACTTTTATTTGTGAGTTTTATTTATATGTAAATGTTTCAGCTTATAATGTAATCCTATCTATTCAGGCTCTGCGGATAGAAAACAGCTGCATAGCTAAATGAAAGTTTGTTTACAGTCCCGGTAACATGATAACGCAATAGTTGTGTTAGTATAATATACTTTGATAAATAATACGTAACACATAAATATGTTGTTTCTGAGATTAGCAGTTAAGTTTCCATGATGAGAGACACAGTCATGGAGATATTAGTGTCCAGTTCAAATGAAACGTAAGTGTAGAATAATATTACATGAGATATAAGCAGGGCGAGATAGTAATGAGTGTCTGGTTTATTGTTATTAGACAGCAAAAATTCCCTCCAATAATTTGAAATGAATGTACTGTGAAAAGATCTAATAAATCACATGCTTTATGGAGAAGGGTAGACATTTTCCTATTCTTTTTTTCTTTTCTTTTCTTGTTAAATGGGACTTTACTATATAAAGGAAAAAAAGAACTAGTAATAAACATGGTGTAAGGAGAAGTGAAAGCCTTCTTTTCTTTTCCCTGCTTTTCCTCCTTTTACTTCCTCCTATTCTTCTCTTTATGAAATAGGGATTTCACTTTATGAAGGGGGTGGGGGTTGCAGGTGAGTAATATGTAATAAATACACAATATGTCCAAAGGTTTGTGGACACCTGAACATCACACCCATGTGTGCTTTTTGAACATCACATTCCAGATTTATTCTCCCTTTGCTGTTATAATAACCTGCAGTCTTCTGGGAAGGCTTTGCACTAGATTTTGGAGTGTGGCTGTGGGGATTCATGCTCATTCATTCATCCACAAGATCATTAGTTAGTAGAGGTCAGACACTGACAGTGTAGTCAGTGTTCCAGTTCATCCCAAAGGTGTTCAGTGGGGTTGAGGTCAGGGATCTGTGCAGGACACTCGAGTTCTTCCAGTCCAACCTTGGCAAACGCTGTCTTCATTGACCTCACTCTGTGGACAGGGGCACTGTCATGCTGGAACAGGTTTGGGCCTCTTAGTTCCAGTGAAGGGAAATTGTAAAGCGACAAAGACATTTTATATAATTGTGTGTACAACTTTGTAGCAAAAGATTGGGGAAGGAACACACATGGATTGTGATAGTCAGGTGTCTACAGAATTTTTTTTGTGCCATATACAGTAGTGTAGCCTGGTGTAAAGACATCAGCAGGCCTTTTTTGTTTGTTTGTTTGTTTATTTCTTGTTACGGGTCCAGCTGCAGGGTAAAATGGAGCTCTGGCGCCCACTGATGGTCAATGTAAATAACTGCATGCCTGAGAAACAGTGAATCACATAAAGAAATGTGATTCATTTGAATCTGTTTCACTTCTTATTTTTTTATGATTTAAAATGTTTTTGTATTTATTATAAGCACACCAAATTAAAATAAATAACTAAATAAATAACAAATTAATGAATTACAAGTCCACAGAAGTAGACAGGAAGTGACGACGGTACTATATCCACGTCATGTGTTTTTTTTCCCCCTGTGTTGTTGTCACAGGAGGAACAATGTTGTTGTTGCTCGCTGTTCGGATTTTGTGTGAACAGTCTGGAGTTTAAACCGAAAAGTCACAATGTGCCACTGTCCGCCTTTTAAACCTCAACACAGTACTCTCATGTAGCCGAAACGCGTGGAGAATAAAGCATGGAGGTGGTGGACAGTCCTGTAAATCTCGTAAGTTTCTCTTTATGCCTCAAGTTAGCGTTAGAAAGGACCAACTGAGCTAACTGTTCCGGGGTTGAATCCCAAACAGCGTTTAATCGACAGCTAGTGCGCTTCATAGAGTGTACAGTCCCTTATTTCATACACTTAGTAGTGCCCTTATATTGGGGTTAGCGGCTCATTTGGGATTTAGCCTTGTATTATAAGCTAGTCAGCTTTCTAGCTTAGCGTTAGCCGTATAGCCATAATGCCCTGAACAAAGCGGCTGAGGTGAGTCATGAACCTGTATGTGTGTGTGTGTGTGTGTGTGTGTGTGTGTGTGTGTGTGTGTGTGAGAGAGAGAGAGAGAGAGAGAGAGAGAGAGAGAGAGAGAGAGCTTCTTCCTCCTCTCTCAGCTCATATATCTTTGCTGGGGTTTTTTAAATCTGTATTAACTGCTGCTCAGTTCATCATGGGCTATGTGCTTAGCATAGCATAGTTATTATTATTATTATTATTATTATTATTATTATTATTATACGGAGCTAGTTTATGTGTTTAAATGCATTATACGAACGCTTCTTAAACACGTCGAAGCTGTTGCTAATGTTTTAGTTAGTTGTCGAGCCAAACAGGAAGTCGGACGAGTTTGGTCTTTTCCTTCCGGTAACACCGGGGTGACTCCCAACAACACCCCAAAGTATAGGCCTGCTGTTTAAAAGAAAATCCCAGTGAAAGTAAGCGCACAGTCCAGAGATGTTTTAGTCAGGTGGGTCTGAGTTACAGGGTGTAATGAGAGGACTGGGCTGGTCAAGGTGCATTCACACTTACAGGAGCTGTGTCTCGATCCGCGCACTTGTGCACTATTCTGTAGTGTTTTGTAGCAGAAATAGTGCGAGTGGTGTGTTCACACTGAAAATTTCCAAATAGAAAAGTACACTTTAAATACCCGGATGATGCACTTAATAAAGCAATAAAACGAAGTGGGATGTTGGACACTTCATGCACTCAACTGTCGCAGCCATAGATTGTAAAAAAACAATGGACACGACTTGCCTTCACACTCTTCCAGTGTAGAGAAGTGAAGCCACCAATGTCCCAATATGACGCTGACATCTTGGAGTCCGAGTCCGTGCGGCAGCGGATTCTGACTCCGGGTCCGCGGGGCGGCGAACTCTGACTCCCGGTCTGTGGGATGGCTGACTCTGACTCAGGGTCTGTGGGATGGCTGACTCTGACTCTGACTCAGAGTCTGTGGGATGGTGAACTCTGACTCGAGGTCTGTGGGATAGCGGACTCTGACTCCGGGTTCGCGGGGTGGCGAGCTCTGACTCCGGGTCCGTGCAGTGGCGAACTGTGACTCTGACTCCGGGGCAGCAAACTGTGACTCTGACTCCGGGTCTGCGGGGTGGCGAACTCTGAGTCCAAGCTTATATTTGTGTACTGGACTGAAACTAACATGATTTCTTTAAGGTGAAACTGAGCTGCACACCTTTAGTGAACATTTTACAGATTTATATTATGTGGAGTTTATAGACAGCCTCCAATGTAAGAATGAGAATTATCCATTGGCATTAGGAATGTGTGACATGACCACATATTGTTATTGTAATAAGTTTTGCCACAATACACTTTTCTTAGATATTATGAGTATTTTCAATACTTTTATTCTAGACCTGAGTTTAGACTTTAGACTTGATTTGAAATATTGTACTGGTTGTCATGGGTGAATTGGTTATGTATATGATTTCCTTATAAGCGCTTACTCTAATGTTATTTAGACCATACTACAGCCTGTGACACTGACCCAGCAAATGTTTTTCCTTATTTTCTCCTGTTTCATTTTACACATCAAATAAAAATGTCAGTGAACTCAGTTTTCAGTGAACTTTTTTCCGTGTAGCACTTCTTTTACAAGAAGAAGCCTTTATGTGTCTGGAAGTTGGGGTCAAAGCACAGAGTCGGCCATGATAAATCACCCCTGGAGCAGATAGGGTTAAGGGCCCTGGTAAAGGGCACCGACACTGGTAGCTCAGCGGTGCTGGGACTTGAACCCCAAAAAAATCCACATTGTGTATCAATGTCTATTAAAGTGAAGTACTGTGATATTATTTCCACACCGCCCATACGTAATGTCCACTGGATTCTTTTCTTTATAACTACATCTTGATGCTCGTTTTCTCTCTCTCTCTATCTCTCTCTCTCTCCCTCTCTCTTTATATCTCTCTCTCTGTCTCTCCGCTCAGGCCCATCAGCAGTGCAGGAAGGCAGACCGCTTGCTTGCTGCTGGGAAATATGAAGAGGCTATCTCTTGCCACAGAAAAGCTGCAGGTTAGTCATCATTCAATTACATGATTTAATTCTGCACCAGCCAGAGCCTGTGCTGATGTGTAGGGCCTGGGATTGAGCCATGAATCCACATTCAGGAACCTAAACCAGATAAGGAATAAACATGAATAAAGTGCTCGTCTTGCTTTCTCTGTGATTGGTTTATTTCTGTAGAAAAGCCTGAACTGTTCGGGGAGAGTGTAACGCCCGACAGCTGTAGAGCGTTGGCCGACAGTAACTATGAGCCTCACTATCTAGTGTGCTGTGCATATGACCTGTAGTGTCCATCAGTATAGTGGAGTGGACCTTAACCACGTGTGTCAGTTTAGTGTAACAGGTTTTCTCCATGTTTCAGAACTGCTGAAGGAGGCCATGAAACTCACAGAGTGTGAACAGGTACACCTGCTTTCTCACATGCCACTTCATATGTACACCAGTTTTAATACACCAGATTAAATACACTTATAATACACTTATACCACACCGCCGTTGGGTTCAGAAGGGGTCGATTATTTTCCTACAGTCCCGTCTCTGAAACTTGGATCGGCAAGGCCAAGTCATTCGTTTTTGCTGTAGACTGAAGACATTTGGGTTTGAAGATGTATATGGGACGAGAGTTTAGGATTTCTGCTTTTATTTCCTGGTATTTACGTCTTGCGCACCATCATTAAACGCAGCACTAGCATAGGAACTTAATGATAAAATCAATGAATTTCCGCTAAATACACCAGCGTTGTCTTGGATCACATACTTGTGGACTTGGCTAGACCGTCGAGTCTGACTGGTTTTCATATATATATATATATATATATATATATATATATATATATATATATATATATATATATATATATATATATATATAACCTCTCATTTTGCTTTAAACCTTCCGAGAGATCTGGTTTGCATACAATCCTCCTTGAATTTCTAGGTTAGCAGATACTTTTGAATTTCAGGTCTGAAAGCACGATCAAGCAGTTGGTAGTGGAACGTTTTCAATTGAAACAGAGGTGTAGTCATTTATCTTTAACCTCGCTGTTCATGAACATGCAGTTTGACTGGGAAACGGGTGTTTTGGCTCCGGCTGTGGTGGACGCGTGTCGATAAGACAGGCAGGCGTGTGTGATTAACGCCGCTCACGCTGCTCCTGCTGCTGTGCACGCACACGAAGTTTACTTAACGCCGGATCATATCACACCACCCCAGTGTGAATTATTTTACCGTATCAACACGCCTGTCGTGTTTTATTCCTTATGTACCATTCAAAACCGGATGTGACTGCAGAAAGAGACGCAGCCTTGTAAACACACCTCCTGACTTTGTGTACGTCCGTGTCAAAACATTCACGTTCACACTTCGCACTAGACTGGTATGCCAGAGCAGTGAATATTCCTTTTGGGGTTTTTATTTTTAATTTTTATCACTTATCTGACACGTACAGTATGTTACTGACATCATAAATTGTTCATGTTTTACAGTAGTCCAAAATTTTAAATCTGGAATAATAATAATAATAAAACTGTCATGTGGTCAAGCCATGGAGTTGCAGAAAATTCATAATGGAAGTTTTTAATTTGCTCAAAACATTTGGGAACCTCTGGTGTAGTGTGTGTTTATTATATACTCACTGTCCAGTTTATTAGGAACACCTGCACATTCATGCCATTATCTAATCCAGTGGTTTTCTTGGAGGCCGCCAGGGGGCGCCAGGGGGACTCAACACTTTGGTGTGAAAAATAAAAAAAATACACAATTCTTTTTATATATATATATATATATATATATATATATATATATATATATATATATATATATGCATTACTATAAGATGTTATTTGTAACAATACATATTATAATCGCATTTGCCATACCTAACTTTCTAACTGCTAAACAGACAAAACATCAACGTAAAAAAGGGGGATATATTCAGAAGTCTGTATTTTTAATGTGTTTTAAAGACCTCTTGCAAAAGGGGAGCCTCGGTCAAATGTTAATGCCATATAGGGTACCTTGCCCTGGAAAATTTTGGGAACCCCTGATCTAATCAGTCAGTCACGTCTCGGTAGCAGCACAATGCAAAAAAAAAAAAAAATCATGCAGGTACAGGTCAAGACTAAGTTAATGTTCATCTAGTTAATCCTCATTTAATGTTCACGTCAAACATCAGAATGAGGGAAAAGTGTGATCACATGGTTTGTTGCTGCCGGTGAGTATTTGAGGTGCTGCTGATCTCAGGTGTTCCTAATAAAGTGGACGGTGGGTTTATAGTGAGTGGAACAAGTGTTTATGCTACAAGACATTACCGATCTATTTTAGATCAAGGTTTCGATTGTGATCCCATGATGTGTCCCCTAGGCTCGGCTGTCTTTAGAGCTGCAGCGAGACAGCCACGTGAAGCAGCAGAGGTTGATCGAGGAGCGGTGGAAGCGCGCGAGGCGAGAAAACAAGCCCCGCGGCCTTCAAGCGCTCCCTCGCTCATCCTCGGAGTCGGCGCCTCATGCTCAGCTGAGCTCCTCCTCCTCCTGCCCCGAGCGCGAGTACGACACCTGGCTGTACCTGCTGAGAAACAGAGGCTCTCCCGGCGCGCCGCCCGAGCCGACCTCAGGCACCAAGGCCCGCAAAGACGACAAGACACGCCTGGAGGAGCAGCGCACCACCATCGAGGACCTGCGTCAGCTGCTGGAGCGCCTGTTAGCAGAGAACGAGCGGCTGACGCGGGAAAATGAACGGCTACGCCAGGAAAACGTGCGCCTGCGCAGGGAGAGCGACGCCGATGCCCATCTGGTGGAGAGCTCGGAGCTGTGGCTCCTGCCTTCAGCACCTGACCAGCGCAAACCTGCAGGCATCACCATCCCACACCTGCCCCCGCTCGAGATGCCCCCTCACGAGATCCCGCTGGAGGAGCTGCCTGCGCTCGAGCTGCCTGAAGACATCCAGCATGAGCTGCTGGAGCTGCTGGATGGAGAGAAGCTGTGAGCAAACTCACGCCCACCAAAGGGAAAAAGAAACATCGGCATCAGCGCGGTCACGCCACTCAGGTCTCTGACCGCGGTCTCGGTGGCATGAACGGCTCGTTCTTAAGAGTCCGATGCTAAAATTTTTTTATTTCTGCGTTTCTCTAACGATCCTAGGTACTGCAGCTATTTGATACAAAAAAAGGACTTTTGCAGGTCTTGTGCCTTTTTTGCGTATTTCCATTGTGTGATTAAGTCTAATGAGGAAAATATCTCATGGTGGAAGCCATGATCATCTGACTAGCTCCGAGAGCGCACGACTCAGTCGTTTTGGGAAAATATCAAAGCCTGGTCTTTATCAGGAGGAGACCCGGGTGTCTCGAAGAACCCACTTTATCCTAAACACGGACACGGACAGCAAGCACTGTGAACTCTGTGTGTGTGTGTGAGCGAGAGATCATGCATGTGTTTGCGTGGCTTCTTGATTTTTTTTGTTAGACATGCTGTCATGAAGGCATGCCGGAAAGCACGAACACGCAGCTTCACTGCCTCGGATTGTGTCCCGTCATTTCTGCTGTCTCCTGACTCGGCGCTGTAAGAGATGCAGATCTAACCGGCTTACACCGTAACCCAATGCGAGATGATCAGAAACCTGTGTGTCCTGTCATGATGTCAGAGCTTTGAACAGTTCCTGTGGCCCTGAGTAAGACTGAACCACAAAACCAGCCACCGACTCAACAAGCAATAACACATGCTACAGTTTCCACTGTGTTTTTGTTTTTGTTTGTTTTCCTCCCCTCTTTTATTTGTTTCTGCAGTCCTCGATTTTTCTGCACGGGAGCCTCAGATCCAAATGCATATCTCAATGGAAGAATCTCAGACCTTTCCCAATCAAGTCAGCTTAATGTTTGTTTAATGATTTATTTGTTTGTTTGTTTGTTTCTCAGATGTCGTACTGTAATCAAGCAAGCGATCACACAGTTAATATTTTTCAGGTAAATGTGTGATTTTTTTTTTTTTTTCTTTTTTTTTTTTTTACGTTGAATATGCAGGAATACTTCTTGAATATCCGTACACAATCATACAGGATATGAAAATAAGTCGGCTTTACGTTATTAAAACCGTCACACTAATCCTGAGCAAATCCACTCGTGCCACACGTGAAAGGAAAAACAAACAAACAAGCCGAACGCTTTTTAACGGGATGTAGAGACACGTGTGTGTCTCACGAAGAGGGAACCAAATCATTGTTTTAATTTAACGTTTAAATGTATAATTATTGTTTTTGCAGATGTAATCCGGGTGCATCTGAACCTGTTCACTTCGGGGTGTGTGTGTGTGTGTGTGTGTGTGTGTGTGTGTGTGTGTGTGAGAGAGAGGAGAGAGAGGGAGAGTGTGAAAGTGTAACATTTTGTTGGTGCATGAATGGCTGTCGTAGCTCTAAAGTGTGCGATTGTTCAGATCTTATTATAAAGAAGGATTTATGTTACAGTTTGCTTGTTTAATCAGATTTTGTGTTTTGTATAATGACATTCAAGAGTGAGAATTAAAGAAATAATGTAGACCTGGGAAAGGTTTTTGTTTTAAATTATTACCTGAATTGCCCCCTCTGGTGGTGGATCGGTGTATGACATTGTGTCTGTGACATCGGCGGGTGGGGGCAGAGCATGCTTGCTGAAATATATTTTTAATGTATTTAAAAAATATTTATGCATGCAAGATGGTTGGTGCAAAGGATTATGGGTATATTATATATATTTTTTTCATGATCAAACCTGTTAACTAGAAATAAATACCTCGTTTATATTATTAAGAAATATAAGCAAGAACATTTTTTTTTTTAAACGCTTTAAATATGTGTGCACCTCAAAAAAGTCCAAGGTATGAAAATAAGTTTGAAACAGTTTAACATTTTGGTGGGGTGAACCAGTTAAAAGTTTACAATACGCTTGATTATTAATCCTGTGTGTCGTCACCTGGATGATCAGCGACTGTGTTTATGTTTTGTGAGAGTTCTTCATGAGTCCCTCGTTTGTCCTGAGCAGTTAAGCCGCCCGCTGTTCTTCAGAAAAATCCTCCAGGTCCGGCACATTCTTTACTTTTCCAGCATCTGTATATTTGACCCCTTTCCAACAGCGACTAGATGATGCTGAGATCCATCTTTTCACACCGAGGACGACTGAGCGTCTCGTTCAGGACTATTACAAAAGGTGCAAACATTCACTCATGCTCAAGAAGGTAACATGATACATTAAGAGCCAGGGGGGTGTAAACTTTTGAACAGAATCATCGGTGTAAATTGTTATTATTTTGTCTTCCGTGAAACATGTATATACAGTGCCCTCCACTAATATTGGCACCCTTGGTAAATATGAGCAAAGAGAGCTTTGTCTTTATTGTTTAACCTTTTGATATTTTGTTTTAAAAAATTCACAAAAATACTCTGCTATCATTGAGATCAAACAATTGAAAACACAACACAGGTTTATAAAAAATATCTTTGTTAAATATAGGTGTGCAACAATTCACCCTTTTAGTCAGTACTTTGTGCTACCTCCCTTTGCCAAGATAACAGCTCTGACTCTTCTATTATAACACTGATGAGGTTGGAGAACACATGGCGAGGGATCTGAGAGCGTTCCTCCATACAGAATCTCTCCAGATCCTTCACATTTTGAGGTCCACGCTGGTGGACTCTCCTCTTCAGTTCACCCCACAGGTGTTCTATGGGGTTCAGGTCAGGGGACTGGGATGGTCATGGCAGGACCTTGATTTTGTGGTCAGTAAACCATTTCTGTGTTGATTTTGATGGATGTTTTGGATCATTGTCCTGCTGGAAGATCCAACCACGGCCCATTTTAATCTTTCTGGCAGAGACAGTCAGGTTTTCATTTAATATCTGTTGATATTTGATAGAGTCCATGATGCCGTGTATCCTAACAAAATGTCCAGGTTCTCTGGCAGTAAAACAGCCCCAAAACATTAAAGATCCTCCTCCATATTTAACCGTGGGCATGAGGTACTTTTCCATACCTCTCTGTGTACCAAAACCACCTCTGTGTTTATTACCAAAAAGCTCTATTTTGGTTTCATCTGACCATAGAACCCGACCCCATTTGAAGTTCCAGTAATGTCTGGCAACCTGAAGATGCTTGAGATTGTTTCTGGATGAGAGTAGAGGCTTTTTTCTTGAACCCTTCCAAACAACTTGTGGTGATGTAGGTGACGTCAGATTGTACTTCTGGAGATTTTCTGACCCCAAGACACAACTGACTTCTGAAATTCTCCATTCTCGAACCATCCTCTTCACAGCGTGTAGAGACGATATAGACACACGTCCAATTCCAGGTCGATTCATAACATTTCCAGTTGACTGGAACTTCTTCATTATTGCCCTGATGGTGGAAATGGGTATGTTCAATTCTTGTGCTCTTTTCTTATAGCCACGCCCCATTTTGTGAAGCTCAACAACCTTTTGCTTCACATCACAGCTACATCCCTCGGTCTTACTCATTGTTATGAATGACTAAGGGAATTTGGCCTTTGTGTTTCCTCATATTCTTACCCCTGTGAAACAGGAAGTCATGGTTGAACAATTCCCTGTTCCTACTCACCCAGGTGTACTTAAAAAAAAAAAATATATATATATATATATAAATGGGGAAATACTTCAATCTCATATGAATTTATAGGGGTGCCAATAATTGTTGCACACACATATTTAACAAAGATATATTTTGATAAACCTGTGGTGTGTTTGCAATTGTTTAATATCCATGAGAGAAGAGTATTTTTGTGAATATTTTTTAACAAAAGATTAAACAATAAAGACAATTTTTCACAGCCTTCCTCGTTCATATTTACCAAGGGTGCCAATATTAGTGGCGGGCACTGTACATCCATGTTTCCCAGAAGACAAAAAAATAATTTACACCGATTATCCTGTGCAAAAGTTTATATCCCCCTGAATATGCAGAAGAGGCTGGAAAAGTAAAGAATGTGCAGGACCTGGAGGATTCTTCTGAAGAACAGCGGGGCGGTTTAACTGCTCAGGACAAACGAGGGACTCGTGAAGAACTCTCACGAAACATAAACACAGTCGCTGATCATCCAGGTGACGACACACGGGATTAATAATCAAGCGTGTGTAACCTGTTAAACTGGTTCGTTTGTGTGAATTCAGTTATTATCGTGTCTTGTGGACTATACCGTATGTACACATCTGTTATGTGAAATAGTTTACTCAAAAATGATGAACATTTAACAGATTCTGCAAGGCGTATGTAAACTTATAACCACAACTGTAGATAACAGCGTGCCCTGGCTGACTACTACCTTCTCTTTTTTTTTTTTTAAATACCAGTTCCTTCATTTAAAGGTGCAGTTTTTCATTCAAGTCTAATAGTTTTAAACTTAGAATAATCATATAATTTCAGAGCTATCTTTAAAAAAAAAAAAAAAAAAAAAAAAACACACACCCTGATTTACAATACAATACTTCCTTGCGATTGAATGGGCTAGTTTATTTATTTCAGCCTTCTGTTTATATTCTTCCAGCCTGGAAATTTCCTCCTCACCGGCCACAACAGAGCGGCTCAGATCAGCCCCGGTCACGACATCATCAAAACAGAGAAGAGCCGTGTCGATGACAGCGGACAAAGCTTTAACCTTCTATCCTGGTCAGTGTTGTAGTGGATTCGGAGTCTCTCCCAGGAACACAGGGTGCAAGGTGGGTTCACAGACTGGATGGGACACCAGACCATCACAGGACACCATACATACCTGCAGACAATGTAGCTTAGCCAGTCTGCCTGCATGCATTCTTTTAGACAGCTGGAGGAAACCGGAGAACCCTGAGGAAATGTGATGATGTGAGGGGTGTAAGGTGCGTCTCGATCAGCTCTCTAGGTCGTGAATCGGTAAATCGTGTACACGAGTTCGGGTGCGGGTAACGACCCTGACTCACTACACACCGGGACACCGATGATTCAATTTCCGGTGACGTGACCACGTACTCGCGTTGTACAACATCACCACTGCCGTTTATCAACAGGCAGGACTGATACCTGTCAGACATTATATGACATAAATTTGTTCACTTAATCACACACCGTTGTGTCATGGTACTTCAAGCAGGATCGTATGTAAGCTGGTGTATTTTTTTAAATCACTAACGTAAGTAATCATTTGAGAGCTGTCATTTCCAGTAAGGGAACATAGTGAGCCTCGAGGCTCTCCCTGGTTTTTGTGGTGCCGTGTGGGATTTTTTTTAGGGAGTGAGGAGAGTTGTAGCGCACTGGAAGGATTTCACGATTGAGACAGCAGTGCCCTGACTGCTGAACTAGGGAGCTGATTGAGACGCACCCCATAACGATTTTACAGCTTCAACACACTGTATGGGTTGAGATCGTTGTTTCCAGCATTATTTCCTTTTTATTTGTCATCTATGTATGTATAAAAGAGAGACCAGTTTCATTTTAGGAAAGTCTGTAAAATGGTTTGCAGAACTATATACACTATAAAACTGAAACTGTTAGTTACACAGTGTAGGATTTCCCCACGCTGCCACACACACATCCAGTGTTAACAGAAGGGGATCTGTTAGAGGAAGAGGAAGGCTTGTCAGTGTTTTCATTGCAGCTCCAGACCACATTTCACCTTTCAGCTGCGGTTAGCGCTCAAATGAGGCTGCACTTTGCATACGAGAGAAAACAATCACGTGGACGTTGCATCTGTATTCGTAGCACACTTTATGCGAACAGCCATCTGCATCGGCTGTAGGTCTGTAGTGAAGGCAAGTGAGGGAGGGAGGGAGGGAGTAAGGCAGGTAGGTGAGTGAATGAAGTAGGGAGGTGAGGTAAGTAGGTGAGTGAGGGAGGTAGGTAGGTAGGTGAGGGAGGTAGGTAGGTAGGTGAGGGAGGTAGGTAGGTAGGTAGGTGAGTGAATGAAGTAGGGAGGTAGGTAGGTGAGGTAGGTAGGTGAGTGAATGAGGTAGGTAGGTAGGTGAGGGAGGGAGGTAGTTGGTGAGGGAGGTAGGTAGGTAGGTGAGTGAATGAAGTAGGGAGGTAGGTAGGTGAGTGAATGAGGTAGGTAGGTGAGGTAGGGAGGTGTGTGAATGAAGTAGGGAGGTAGGTAGGTGAGGTAGAGGTGAGTGAGTGAGGTAGGTAGGTATGTGAGTGAGGTAGGTAGGTAGGTGAGTGAATGAGGAAGAGAGGTAGGTGAGTGAATGAGGAAGAGAGGTAGGTAGGTGAGTGAGGTAGGTAGGAAGGTGAGTGAGGTAGGGAGGTAGGTAGGTGAGTGAGGTAGGGAGGTAGGTAGGTGAGTGAGGTAGGGAGGTAGGTAGGTGAGTGAGGTAGGGAGGTAGGTAGGTGAGTGAATGAGGAAGAGAGGTAGGTAGGTGAGGAAGGTAGGTAGGTGAGTGAATGAGGTAGGTAGGTGAGGGAGATAGGTAGGTGAGTGAATGAGGTAGGGAGGTGAGGTAGGTAGGTGAGTGAATGAGGTAGGGAGGTGAGGGAGGTAGGTAGGTGAGTGAATGAGGTAGGGAGGTGAGGGAGGTAGGTAGGTGAGTGAATGAGGTAGGTAGGTGAGGTTAGGTAGGTAGGTTAGTGAATGAGGTAGGTAGGTGAGTGAATGAGGTAGGTAGGTGAGGTAGGTAGGTGAGTGAATGAGGTAGGTAGGTGAGGTAGGTAGGTAGGTGAGGTAGGTAGGTAGGTGAGTGAA
>NC_030428.2:9507500-9532500 GCF_001660625.3 Ictalurus punctatus
GCTTGCTCGTAAGGGTAGATTTATAAATCTAAAATTCACATCGGTGATTTATAGATTACCATAAAGCCGCTCGGTGACGATATTCATTGTTAAAATAAGATTTAATTCAACTGGATATTATTGGTTTACTCTTTTTAAAAAAAAAAAAAAAAAAAAAAAAGCACTACATAGTAGCCTAAATCGAGTGTGAGAGCCTCTTGACTTGGTTTTGCTTGAGGCTAATCGTTATAAACGTCGTCGTGGCCGAATAAAGTCTATGGCCACTGCTGCGTCCACGGCGTTCAAGCTCTTTGCTAATACGCGCTTATTATGAAAAAGTCTTCATGCGCTCGTATCCTGGTTTCCATCAGTTCCTTGTTTTGATTTGTCGTACCGAGTAGCTGAGTAATCTGTGAGAACTCGCTTCTACTCTGAAACGCCAGTGGCTAGTTTATACAAGTGCGCTGGAGTCTAGACAATAAACACAAACGATCCATCAGTCACAGAGATGACTCGTCCGCAGCATCGCTCTCGGGAACTTTTTCTGGCACCCTTATTCTTAAAGGCTGCGGTAAGAGTCTCAGACTTTTAAAAGAGTCTTTGTGCACCCATGTCGGACTGAATGAATATATCCGTAATTACAGTTGAATTGTAACTAAAGGCTACAGAGAACGCCTGATCAGAACCGCGTGGACGTGTCGGATCCCGTACCGACTGACTTCGGCGTCTACTCGGCAGCTAGTTTAAAGAGCCGCACGGCTGCACGTGAAACGAGACTAGATTCACTGTCCTCTCATTTAACTGCCTACTATCACACAGCTTATGAACCATTTAGTGAGGTTTGCCAGCAAGATCATGTTCATTTTAAGACCTATTTGAACTACATTTAGTTTTATTTGATGGTAATGTGACGTATTGGGATTTTATTTCCCGTCTGAATCCGTCAGTAGTTTTAATACCAATTGCGCCTGTACACATCTGGAAAGATTCGCCTTCATGATCAGTAGAAATAATCACAGATAGTGGACATTTAGTCCGAATTGACGTATTCTGTTATATCTTGTAGGAAAATAGGGCGTCCTCGGTGTGAAAAGATCATCTAGTCGCTGTTGGAAAGGGGTCAGTTATGCAGAAGATGCTGGAAAAGTAAAGAATGTGCCGGACCTGGAGGATTCTTCTGAAGAACAGTGGGGCGGTTTAACTTCTCGGGACAAACAAGGGACTCGTGAAGAACTCTCACGAAACATAAACACAGTCGCTGATCATCCAGGTGACGACACACGGGATTAATAATCGAGCGTGTGTAACCTGTTAAACTGGTTCGTTTGTGTGAATTCAGTTATCATCGTGTCTTGTGGACTATACCGTATGTACACATCTGTTATGTGAAATAGTTTATTCAGGGCAGGACTACATAAAAAACTAAATGCTATTTCAATCATCTCATTCATTTATTTATTTATTTATTAAATATGAATATTTTGCAGATTCTGCAAGGGGTTTATAAATGTATGAGCACGACTGTAGACCCGAAGATAACAGCAGAAAATAGAAATAAGGAAATCTCTTGGCGGGGGGGGGGCGGGGCATAAACAGAACTGTCCTCTCTATTGCAGTCAAAAGCAAAGTGACAGTTAACAGTAAGAAGCCATTCTTAATAGGAGTATAATGTTTAAAGGTAAAGATGTTTAAGTTTTAGGTGAAAAGTAAAAAAAAAAAAAAAACTATTAAAAACTATTCAATTTGTGACTTTTCCACCCTCCAGCAGTTCCCCCTTCCTGTCCTAAAAGTGTCCCATCCCACAGAGCTGGGTCTTTAGACGCTAGCGGAAGGAACGGAGAGCCTGAAACGGAAACTGATTCCACCCCTGAGGACACTAGAGCGGTGAGATCTCAGTCTCTAGGAGCGCACTTGGATATCAGATAACGACATCAAGTGCCCTAAAGACCTGGGTGGGTGTGTAGAAACGCTCCAGCTCTGCGAGAGAGGTGTACCTGTAGCTTATCTTCGTAGTTGATTTCCTCTTTGGACGAGCGCAGCTCCTGTGTTAAGTGGAAGGAGTGCACCACGTGCTCCGGCGACACAAAGTCATTGATCACCTGAACGCAGCTGTGCAGGTTCTGCACCTGTGGAGGCGAGAAAGCGATGAAGGATGAGTGCGGGACTGTCAGTGGACACACCGCACCTCCCCTCCCACAACATTTATTAACATGTTTAACATTTTCACCTACAAGGGGTGTCCTGTGACATTTATAATTATTTTGTCCACAAAGGTGTAAGGCATGAAGCAGAGATATGTATAAAGGAGATGAGGTGTGTGACCTGGTGCAGGGCTCCAGCAGGCACAAGGACCGAGTCTCCCAGGAACTGGACGATGGTGCTGCCCTGTATGCCGTGCTCCTCGAGCAGACGCTGCCTCTGCTTGCGGCTAAGGTACCAGCCCGGCTCCCTGACTGGATCGTGCTCTGGCGGGATCTCCACACCCTGCTCTTTAGAGATCTGCAAGCCATAAAACATGATACTGGGTCAGAACCCGTGGCACCTGCTATTAACATCCGTCTCGAGTGCTCCGGTCAACGGGTGGACAGCTGAGACACGTGGCCGTTCACGCCTGGCACTGAAATGCGACCGGTCTCCTGCGACCGCTTGCTTTCGGATTCCATACGTCGTTTCGGCAGGAAAAGGGGTGAAGGGGTGTCGCGCACACTTGTTTCATCGGCCTTCCACTGCAGGTATTTTCAGAAACGTCCCACGGATCCTATTTTATCTACCCTTATGGACCGTTTCAACGATTTTAACGTAACTTGTACGCGAACGGGAGACGAGACACTAAAATAAGCTGCGAACATCAGATGCTAACAGGTCGTCTCTACTGTTATAGCATGGTCTTTATCCGTCACCTTCGTGGTGGAGAGCTCTACCGCTCAGCACGCTTTCCACACCGTCTCACGATGATTGATGCGTTCCGATTCGGCTTCACACTACATATGTGATGTGATGTCATATGCGTCCCAGAGACACATTTGACCCTGTTCACACCTGGACTTGACCGATGTTGACCAGTTATGATCCCATCACCCGGGACGCATGCTAATTCCAGGTGTGAACTGTGTGTGTAAATTAAATGAAGTAAATGTTTTGGACCGCAACGTTGATGACAAATATTGGATTTTACTGACTCTGGTGTATTAAAGGTCATTGGACAGCGTGTCTAGACATACGATAGCCTGGATTGCGTAGTGTGCTTGCATATCGATTGACTGTTTTGTTTGTTTTTTTTACTTGGTAGCAAATAAACAAATCACAGATATGACACAAAACTATTTTTATTTAATATCTGAACATTCCGGCTTCCTGAAACTTTCCTCAAACAAATGAAATTGCTTTTTAATATTAACGTTATACATATATTTTTTCCCCCAGATCAAGTAGAGGAAAAAAAATAAGGAATCATTCAGTGTTGAGGGAAAAAAAAAAAAAAAAAAAAATCGCAATTAGTACTTTGTTGCTCCTTCCTGCAGAAACGCTTTAACACTAAGATGTCTTCATCATCACCAAACCTATTTTCTATCGATGGAATGAGAAAAGTGTCCAAAATTTCAGTGTACACCCCTGGCACCTTTAATTCACATGAAACCCCATATCATAAACGAGTGGGGAAATCTGATTGCTTTCTTCAGGCTGTCATCTTTATACGTTTCATTAAAACGGCACCAGACGAAAATCCCGGCGTCGTCTCCTCGGCCGGTGCAGATTCGTGATCCGTCACTCAATATCTCTTTCATCCAAATCATCCACACTCCCGTGATTGCTTCTCTTTAGCCCGCTGTGCCTAGTTTCCCTTTTATAACCTTCCCATTTTGTTTATACTTGCACCAGATTTTAGACACAGCCGACTGAGAACAAAGGAAATCTTTTGTGTTGGATTTCCTGAGTTAGGAAAATATCTTTTTGGCTTTATAAATTTTTTTTTTTTTACTTCGTAGCAAATACACAAAATCACAGATGCGACACGAAACAACTTTTTGTTTAATATCTGAACATTCTGGTTTTGTGAAACATACCTCAAACAAGTTCAATGAAATTATTTGAATTGATGGATCAAGTGGAGAAAAAAAAAAAAAAAGATGGAATCACCGAGTAATTTGCATTTCGAAACCACGCCAGCACGAGTCTAAAAATGCAAATTAATCCGCAGTTAAAAGAGAGTGTTTACAGAGCTGAAAAGAGCGCGACGAGAGAGTTGAAACGACGGAAAGGATTATAAAACTCCTTGAAGAAGGAAAGGACATGACCTTCACATTCACTTTTATATACCATGTTAACATTTTTACCCTCATTTTTCTCTCATATTGGTTGTAGCATGCTTTATTCGCACTTATAAAAAAAAATCCACATCTAATAGATGGAAAAAAACCCACTGCGTAGCCAGTCAGCTAATGAATACCGTTGGTGAATACCAGACGACCAGTCCTACAATAAAATGCGCATGCTGTGAAGTAGTTTAGATTCCCATTTGCCCTGTAATTGCTGCATGTAAAGGCAAGGGCAAACTGACGAGAGCTCGGAGAATCGTTCCGTTAACCCTGCCGTCTTTGGCATGACGGCATCCGACCAAGAGCCACGAGAACAGAGCAGGCGGTTTAAAGGAAGGAAGGTAATTAAATGTACCCTATAAAACTTCCCTTAGGAGGAATGCAGGGTTTTATAAGGACATCCACTAACACAACACAAGACAGATGGAGATAACAAGGTAGGGAGAGCATGAGAAAGAGACCGACGGGGAAAGCCGCGCTGTTGATGTGATGCGCCGTGGAAGCGAAAAGGACGTAAAGCAGTAACCTTGTGCAGAAATTCTTGAACTTTCTCCACGTCTCTGCTCGCATAGACGTGCCATAAGGCTCCAGGAGTCTCGCTCGAGTCCTTTAATCTCTTCTTCACGTTGTCATCTAGATCCTCTTCCTCCAGCCTCTTCAGCACTCCTGAGCACAAACACATGAATATATTTACTCACACACACACACAGCGTATTACACGGTCAGCTTAATGTACAACAAAGATGGGCAACAGCTTTGGCGTCCTGCTTTGAAGAGGTGGTAATGTTTAAAAATGTATTCTGATGAGGCGAGTGGGCGTCAGCTTTTCTAATGCAGTTCCCTCTGTACTAGGCCCAGGAGACAGAGCGCTATAAATGGAGCCTGGCCAGAATGGGATGGGAAGGTGGGAGAAAAGGAAGGAATGAAGCAGCTAAGTAAAGTTTTCTTGACAGGAGCCAGGGCACAGCTGAGGCACAGTGCCAGACCTGAGTTCTGCCAAGACACAAAGGAAGGTAGGTGTGGGCTTGAAACGCTGCGAGGTGTGGGCCTGGCTGTTGCCAAGTCTGCAGTAATCCTTCAGTTTTCTAAAAGGAACTTTCTGCACAATTCATCCTGAAAACAACAGCTGCAGGCGTTAGCCCTCGTTCACGTAAAGTCAATCTCTGCGCCTGCTCTGCGCTGGGAGGATGAAATCGGGCAGCGTTTCAGCCATGGGCATGTGGAGCTTTACGCCGCGTTCTGTGGAATGTGTCTGGAGAGAGCGCGCTCTCAGCGTCTGTTCACTCGAACGACGGCCTTAGCCATGTGATCGCTGGGAAAGGCTCCTGCAACCCGTCCAGATGCTCATAACCGCCAGCCAAGCAACACTGTATTGTTTCCAGAATTCCTTAACGTTCGTACCATGTGTGTGTGTGTGTGTGTGTTTCCAAGCTCTGTGACACAGAGAAGAGCCGAGGAGAAAACAAGCCCGTTTTGGTCCCAAAAAGGGAGAGAAATAAAAAGTAGCGGAATGATTTTCCCCCTCTCTTACTGGCTCTCCTTGTGAAAATGAAGGCTGACCTATTTCAGGCCGTTCTGTTAAAAAGGGAAGGACAGAGGTAGTCGAAAGACTCGCCTGTTTTGGAGAGGACTCCGTTCCCTTTGGCCACTCCGACGTAAACGAGCACGCTGACGACGTCGGACACTTCCATGTGCAGGTTGGCTGTGCCAAAGTCCTGCTCCTGAGATGATGCCACGCCTAAAGGAAAACAGAAAAACATGCTCACTTTGGGTGTCTTCACGCTCGAGTCCTCTTTAAAAGAACCGAACCCAGACCCCTTAAAGTGGGCCGAGAGATGCACCGAGTGAAAAAGGACCCATACGTCATCTCTCAGTCATGAGCTAGGAGTCATGTTAAATAATGACAGGAGTCGCTGTAATCTGTTCTACATAGATTGTTGAGAGATATCTGACAGATGACTAGTATGCACGTACAAATTCTTAAATCGTAGTACATAGATGTGCATAGATGATGTAGACATAAATATATCAAGCTCAGCTAGGTCTGTAAGCTAGTACAGGGAGCGTATGACGAGTTGTTTTCACAGATTTATAGTTTACAGTTAATGCATGATTGTAAGTGGTTTTGTTCATGTGCTTTAAACTTTGAGAGTTCATGAGCAGTATTATTTTCATATCAGTAAAAGGATGTGAGAGAAGGGAAGCTACATGGAGAGAACCGCAGTACCGTATGCGCAACAGAGACGAGGGCCTAGGTCGGGTCGCACAAAGAATGAGGGGAGATGGGAGGCCAAGTTCAAATTCCCCTCTGGGTCTGAATACTCAGGCAGAGGGAGGTTCTTCATCAGATCATCATACCTACACAACACATACACACAGCCACTTAACACTCTCCGGGAAAGAAAACAAAAACCCAAAACAATAAACACTTCAACATGACAGCTGTAATGTACCTAGAAGGCATTAGAGCCATAAACTCTTCTCCTGAGGGCCAGTCTTTTAGCCTGTACACAATCGCCTCGCCATCTCTGGATTTGGGCCGTTCTGAAGTAGAGAAAGAGATATAGAGGAAAGAATAAAGACAGAAAGGGTTGGGGTCAAGAGAACACATCTGGAGAGTCTGATTACAAATACCAGCTCTTTTCAGGACTACTCACTGGTCAGGTCCTCAAAGCCGTCCCAGAACTCTTTGATGCCCGAGTTGGACACCACTCCGTCCTTGCAGTTCAGCAGATCCCCCTGGTGGTCGGCGAACTCCTGGCTGAAAGCTTCAGCCTTCCACAGGCTGGCGTTGAGCTTCCTGTGAACCCCTGAGACGAGCACAGGCTGGAAAAACACCACAGAGGAAATGGGCCTTTAATGACAGCCAGGATCACAGCAACTCTCAGACCGTTCCCTTTTCACACAGTGGAAAATATGTAGCCTGGAGGAAGGGGAAAAAACCTTAACTACTACAATATGTCATACATCAGCAACCAGCACACTTTTGTTTTATCTGCAAATGCCTCAGCACTTCTATATGTGTGTAACGCCCCTGCTTTCAGAAGCAGGATCAAACGCTGACACAGGCATCTTCGCCGAACGACTTATAATAAACACCTCCACGTGCCTCCTTGATGCACGGCCCTGCGGCCTTCTCAGACAACAACACGCACAGCCGGCTGTCGCTCGAAAACATGCACGGTCCACCAGAAGAGGTGTGTTTTTATTAATGTTGTACGGTTCCTTTGGAGCTGTAAACTCGTGGCGCCAAGAGCAGGAGCTCTGTAAAAGCCATTTTGACTCGGGGAACAGATTAAAACAGTAGCACCTCCCCACCAGGGGGAGCTGAAGACCCACACCAGCACACTACTGAAAGCTAGAAGGGAAAAAGAGCATGTACTGTATAAACAACCTTCATACTCTGCTCTTGCCTTCTTTGTTTCACTCACATACCTTGCTATTTTCTGATGTGCATGGTAAACGCTGAGTGGTTTGCAGCAGCGTGACTAACCTGTCCCTGCTTCCAGCACTCTCGGAACAGTTTCCAGTTGTTGCTGTTGCGGTGGTCTTTGAGCCAGAGCAGTCTACGATCATACAACCAGCAGTGGGGGATGTCTGCATGCTGCTCAGGCACGTCCTCAGCTTGTTTCCTCCTCTCAGCCCTGGCCTCTTCCTGGGGTTTAGCCTTTGGGCTCTGCTTAGTGTTGCGGTCCGCCGGTATCTTATTCTCCACCACTGAAGCGATGATGTCATCCAGGATGTTAGGCATAGTGCGACCACTTTTCCCAGTCTGAGCAGGGGCACATGGGAAACAGAGAAGGATTTATTATTATTATTATTATTATTATTATTATTATTATTATTATTATTATTAGTGTCTTTTAGAAAGACCACTTTGCATAAATATGGAAAAGTGATGGTCAGAAGGCACAATTTGACAGAAATATACAACAGAAAAGCTGTCCCAGTCAAGAAACAAACACTGTAGTCGTAACTGCCAGACATTCAATTTGAAATTGAAACAGTCATGGTTTCCCTTGTGTTCATTTATCTGCTGTTGAATGACTAATCCAACAGACATCCTTTACTCAGACTACTTATTTGACACAGGAACACTAGTTATCTGCATACTAAAATCGTGAATTTCCTGTTTATGTGGGCGCGTGTTACTGGTTGGCCGCAGTCGGTGAAATACGTTTCTCTGTATGAATGAGTTTAGATTGTATGATCACATCACAGCAAACTCCTCTCAGCCTACGCTGTGTGTATTGTATGTGTTGCGAGACCTGCGAGGCGGTGGAGTAGACCGGGGCGAAGGCGATGCCGGCGTCTGTGGAGCCCAGGCGCAGTTTTCCGGCCGTGGTGGTGAGCAGGTCTCGCAGTGTGGAGCCTTGCTCGGTGCTGTTGGCCACCAGAGATGAAGCTTTACAGTGCAACGTTTCCAGAGCGTCTGTGCTCTCTTCCTTCACCTTCCCTACAGCTGACTCCTTATTCTCTGCAGGATGAGACACCGTGCAATCACGTTGACAACACCGAAGAACGTACTTTCAAACGTGTACAGTAGATTCATCATAAAGGAGAAAAAAAAAAGAAATCTGAGAGGCATGTTCATTCGCAATGGATGAGGTGTTGAAAAGAAGAACTGTGTGCTGCATAGCCTGTGCTTTACTTTGCATAACACATGCCTAAGCTCATGAATGGACTTACTAATTACCTGACACATTAAATCAAGCAATCAGAGAAAATGTGCAGGGCATTTAGTGCCAGATCCGTGACTGAGAGCTTGTCATTGGTATAATAACAGATGTAACGTGACCCAGTTCAGTTCTGAAAAGGCACTCCGAGTAGAAATCTGTAAATGAGCTGCTTTTGTGCAGTTCAAGACAATGACCAAAGCCCACATATCCGACATTCATCTAACTGGTGCTCCATTTTAGAGTAGCCTGCCAGTGTAGCATGTAAAGAAAACCAGATAAACATCTGGTTAGGTGAGCTATGTATACCGCTAAATATGAGGCTTGTGGAATTCTGGCATGCGTACACACACAATAAGAAATGTGACTGGTCCAGGGCGTGTATATTTCCTAATTATGTCTCACTCATTTTGTTTCACCCTCTCTTTGCTCACCTTTCTTCTCTTCCCGGGATTTCTGCTCGGCCAAGTCGGCCAGAAAGTGCAGTGGTGACTGAGACTCTGGTGGTGTGAGCTTGCTATCAGTGCTGGTGTCACTGGCTGGGCTACTGCCCCCGTTCGCCTCCACCTTCGGTCCCAAGTTGTGCTGACCAGCCTCAGGCTTGCACAGGGAAAGCTTGTTGCTGTGGTTCAGCACGTTCTGGAGCACCTGCGGAAGGAAAACGCGGGAGGGTCAGAGAAGAAAAAGGGAAAGAAAAAAAAAGCACTGATGAGCTGTTGAGGTGGAACAAGACTGCAAGTGCAGGTTTCTTGATAGGGATACAGACCTGAGAAACGCCGTTAGTGCATGGGAGCTTGTTGAGGATGTTCTGCTTGTTGGCACAGGCGCAGTGCGCTTTGATGCCAAACTTCTCCCTGAGCATGTGCATGGCATTTACCAGGTCCGTCAAGACTGCAACGCAACACAGAAAGTCTCTTCGTGTCACTTTTCACATACAGGAGATGTGTATACGAGCGGTGGAAAGAAGAGGAGGACGGGCAAAGCGGAGGTCCGTGGGACGTGGTTCTGTTTTGCTGAATTCAGCATGTGCCTACACATCGAAAGCGTTGAACTATGCTATCTCGGCACTCTGCCAAGTATGCCTCGAGCTCCACAACAGCCCTTTGTTCCAGACTCGCAGGGTGCCCACTATGCGCAAGGGCATGTGTTTGTACGGTTTTTCACTCAGAAAAGAGGGAAGTTCATGAGGAATCAGACTGTGGTCAGGAGATGAGTGTGTTACACTGGCTTAGTTGATTTAAGGTTGTTGTTTTTTTTTACATTTACGGCACCCTTATCCAGAGCGACTTACATTTATCTCATTTATACATCTGAGCCATTCAGGGTTAAGAGCCTTGCCCAAGGGCCCAAAAGTGGTAGCTTGGCAATGCTGGGGCTTGAACTCCTGAACTTCTGATCAGTAACCCAGAGCCTTTACCCAGTGAACCAGCACTGCCCCACAGGCTATCTATCAGAAAAATATTTTTCTTACTCTCTCCTTTCTCTCTTGTATTTTCCAAACGAGGAAATGTTCTGACAACAGGAGTGTGTTCTGTGTGACGCCATACCTGTTCCTGGAATAATCTGCGTTGGCATCAAGTGCTTGTGATCGTGTGGCTGTCCCTTGACGCACTTCAGCCAGGCGTACAGTTCTTTGTCTGTGGAAGAATAAAAGTAACGTTACTCACAAGAGGGAAACTGCGATAGCTTTCTACTCATAAAAAAAACCGACAACATCAACCCAGACACATGCAACAATCCAATGAAAACAGTACAGAACAGATTGTCTCTCCAGCATTTATAGCTCTAATTAATACAAAATGGAACATGACTCAGCAGAAATGATGTCAGGACTTGAAGAAACTAATCGGTAAGTGCTTTTGATGGAAGTGACTCAAAGTACTGCAGAGACAAACAAGTCTGGGGATGGGGATGGGGATGGGGCAGACGATGATTCGCGTGCAAAGATTTTTGTCAGTCTGCCTGTTTACATGTACTGTAAACTCTGCTACCTGTTTTAATGTTAGGTGTAAATTGAACTAAATATACGAGCGCGTAAGGAGTGGCGTCATGAGATTAGTTCAGCATTTTAGCCGAGTCTCCTGAAAACGTCCTCGTTAAACAGAAGGCAAGACGATAAACTGCCCAGACTCGGCGGGAAAGTGCACCATCTGCCCTGGCTCGTTCACAGCAGGCACGGTGTAGAGGCGGTGGTGTGGTTGGGTGTGTGACCCTCACAGAGCTCGACTGAATATCAAAACAAAATCTGACCTTTGGAGTTCTTCTTCTCCTTCGCCTTGTAGCAGTCCAAGCACACCACAAATCCACATTTCTGGCACACCCAGTGAATGTTGAACAATGTGGCCTCGCATGCGTCGCAGCTCTCACGCACCCCCCTCACCGCCCGTTTCCAGGCTATCTTGGCTGAGAGGCAAAGCAAACAGAGTCTGGATAAAATGGATGTTCATGGAGCAGATTGCTAGAATGTTCTCTCTCTCGCTCTCTCTCTCTCTCTCTCTCTTTCTCGCTGTTAAAAACAACAGTCTGACAGATGGGATAATTTCATATTCCTCAGTCAGCAGACAGCAGACAAAGGCTACAATATGTGTAAATGTTGTAACAAGACTGTTTCTGGGCCACATTTTCTGACATTTAAAATGATAAATCAAGTTAGCCTTGAAAATATATTTCAACATATTTATTAAACGCTCAAAGCCGTACCAAAGAAAGGAGAAAATCTGATATGTGAAGGTACCATCTTTCTTTATCCATGTGGCTGCAGTCTTCTCGCTCATGACCAGCTGGCAGAACTTGTCTCCGATGTAGCTGAGAATATATTTGGAGGTTTCCACGTCCAGATCGTTCTCTTCGTATGCATCCGGAGCCCAGAGACTCAAGGCCTCCTCGTCGTGCTGGTCAGGGGATGAGAAGCCGTCGATCCGGATAACTCCGTTCTTACTGTATGACAGGCTACAGGAAAAGTGGCGGGGATGAGAGGGGCGCGTGAATGGACGGAATAGAACATGGAAGACAATGACGAACGAGCTAGAGAACAGTTCTTTTCCTTCTCTAAGAACGAAAGTGAATATTAACATAATGAAAGAGTACAGTGTGTGTGTGAGAGAGAGAGAGAGAGAGAGAGAGAGAGAGTGAGAGTAAGAAATGGAAAGAAAAGCTCTTTTAAGCAGGCCCCAAAACCACATTTTCCTTAACCCTGCTTGATCTGCACAAGTTTTAATATCCACGCCAATACAGTTTATGAAAAGAATCGAGTGGTCATCTGGATGAAACTGCCCAAATCTGGAGTGATGTCAGTATGACAACATGGGCAGGTCTGCCACTGCCTGTGATTAAGCACGAGAAACTCAGATTTGGCAGAGCTCCTGTCCTCTCAGACTTCTAATAGAGGATTACAGATGGCCAGTAAACAGCACAGGAATGAAAAAACGAATATATTTAGAATACGGAGGACGCGTCGTCCAACCTAGGGTAACCCATGTAACTGGAGCCGTACGTCAGCTGGAGCTCGAGTGTACGAGAGCACTAGATTTGACTTTTGATACCTGGATTCCCTTGATATGACAGGCGGTCTCGGTTATGACTAGTAGCTCGTAATATCAGTATGTAGCCCAAACGAAGTGGTGTTTTCTGTTGGATCGGCCAGATAAGCCAGGTTTAATACTATTTTCGAGTGAAATTCACAACCACTCAACATTACCAATAATACCTTATGTGCAAATTTACTTTCGTAAAGGTATCACTGAACTTGAAAGTAAATGGTCCCGTTTTCGGTGCGTGTTGGTGTCAGTGACTGTCTTACCGGCGGAAGTAGTAGAAGCGGCAGAAGACGGGTGAGTGGGTGGGCTCTTCTCCTTTCTTGGTGCGGATCGAGCGGCACTCGCGGCACTTCTGCAGGTTGGGGCCGATCTCCGAGCATGAATCGTCCTGCAGGAAGGACTCGCCTGTCTGCTTCAGCTTCTTCACTTTCCTCCAGTCTTTCAGCACTGAGCGAGGAATGCCGTCTGAACACACACGTACACACAAAGTGCAACTATATCAAGAGAGTTCTCAATCTTATTTCCTTTATGTATATTTTGCAGGTAAAAAAAACAACGAAATAAATTATTGCGTAAATAGTGAAGTTACTGTGCTAGGCATGGAAGTGAGTAAAAACTTTCCGACCATTTCTCATGAGAAAACACATTCGATTTTAGTAAATCCCACTAAACAAATATTAACACTTCCCACAATCATGCTAAACATTCTTATCGTGTTTTGTTACAGAGATGTGCTTTATGAAAACAAACAAACGAAACGGTATGAGTATCTACGTTTTCACCATTTACTCACACCCAGGTGACTCCACTGGCTCAGTGTTATGACTACAGCTATGACTACAGCTATGAAACATGACAATTCAGAGTGACCGTGTGTATTAGAACATATATTGAGTTACAAAGGGGCTCCTCTCAACATGTAACAATAATACGAGGGGCCTGCTAAAATCTCTCCGGTTAGAAGAGCACTTAACATGCCTTGGCAAGATTTATTTCACATAAAAGTTGAACATTCCTATAGCAGCTTTGAAACCTCCACAGCTGCAGTCCAGATGTGAGCACACCCCCACTCCTACACTCACAGTCCCCATCTATTTCTGACATACAATATCTTTCTCTTTAGGAATCAATAACGATCAGATCATATCATATGCATCATATCAAGATCAAATGTAGGGTGTCGAAGACATTTAAAAAGCTATTTATATATATATATATATATATATATACACACACACACACACACACACACACATAATAAAAGGTACGTTTTTACGTTTAAACGTTTTTACTTTTTTTTTTTTAGAACAATTTTGATCAATCTATCAAGTAATTATAATAAAAAAATTTTGACCATTTTAAATAAATACACAAGAAAGGTGTGTATTGTAATGCATGCACTGAAATGGATCGTTCTGTCTCGTATCCTACACCTATGCAGACGCTATACTCCGGACGCTATACGTATTTTACTACACATATGATTTTATTGAGTTAGAACCTGGAATTTCGAATGAATTTTCATAGTTGTTGTAATCTATTTTGTTGACTAGTCATTGCAGCCTGGCTGTAAAGTATGGCAAGGTTTGTTATGTTGAGCTGAAGAGCCAAGATCTGTGGTGTTCTAAAAATGTACATGCTATTAAAAGCCTATACTCAAAGGATAAAAACTTACTGCTGCTGGCCAGTTTGAGTTTGGTTTTCTCCTTGGCGCTTCTGAAAATGCCGTTGGGCTTGACATCGTCCTCGTCCTTGTCATTTTCCCCTTTCTTCTTTTGCATGTCATTCTGCTTCTTCTTGTAGGTGGGCTTAGGCTGCCTCTTTGCCCTCTGCTCATGCTTGCTGTCGCTGCCATCTGAGTCATCGCCGCTGTCCGAGCATGACTCGTGTGGCCGCTTGGAGGGACCTCGTCGCGGCTTCCTGTCCTCCTGGCTCATTTTATCCTCTAAGCATTTTCCATCTTTGCCTATCTCCACGTCGCTGGAGGTGGACGCTACTAGGTTGACCGTACATGGCTTAATGATCTCAGAGACGGCACTGGACGTCTTCTCCACCTTGTTAGTGTTGCGATCTTCCTCCGAGTGGCGAGTGAGCCATGCTTTCTTCAGTTTGTGGTAGTTGGGCTGGTTCATCTGTGATGGCTGACCATTGGGTAGAGGGCTGGCTTTGCTGGCTGGGTTGCCTGGCGAGGCACGATCCTGGGTGGTGATGGTGGGTGATTCCTGAGAGGATCGACTGCTGCTTTCACTCTCTGAGGCACTGCTTGAGCAGCGGGACTGGGCGGCAGCCAGGGCGGCTTTGTGCTTCTTCAGGTGGATGAAGTTCCCAGAGTAGGGCTGTGCAACTGGGGCCAAACCAGGCTGAGGCAGCTGGCCACTGGGGGAGGCTGTCCTGGCGTTGCACTCCTGCAGCTCAGGGCCGGTGGGAGTCCTGCATTTGGGTACAGGGCCTTCCAGTCTGTTAATGTTACTGCTGCTTGGAGTGGCTGAGGTGGGATAATGTAGCTCAGCTGTGCCTCGACTCAGCACATTGTATGTGGAAGCAGCAGAGGCAGAAGTGGTTACATCAGTACTGCTATTGCACACAGAGTTAACAACGGCTACCGCAGAGCTGGGAAAGCTGCCCTGGGAGACTCGGACAAAGTTCTTTTTGTACTGCAAAAAAATATCCTCCCTATTTGTGTTCTGCTGGATAACTCTGCCAGGTTCTCTGGTCTCAGCCAGTTTGGTGCAGTCCAGTTGGTTTTTGCCTGTATGTGGCCTACTGCCAGACGTCTCCTTGGCGCCAGACTTGGGGCCCGGTGAGCAGTCATACTTAATGCAGGTTCTAGAGCGAACAATAACAGAGGCTGTGGCTGCCTGTGGCTTCCCTTGACTTTTGTCTGAGTGCCACTGAGCCACTTTATCGTGGCTCTGTGAGTCAGAGCTGGCCCTCCATGGCTCACTGGAGCCCAGCTCTACATTGCTCTTCACCTCCCTGAGCTCCGGCAGCAGAGTGGGGGGCTTCTGTTGCTCTGATACCTTCCCAGCCACACTGACCGGCTGAATGGGGGTGAGCGTGGGCGGCGAGAGGCGACCGTAGACAGCCTCCTTGCGGTCCAGTGTTTGCTGGGTGGGCGGGTGAAAGACGGGTGCCCTGTGCAGGGCAGGCATGCTCCTGAGTTGGTTTGAGGGTGAAATAGCTGGACTGCGGCGTTCGCTGGCTGCCGCTGGGGTAGTGAGTGGATTCAGGGCCACCTGCTGACTGAGCTGCTCGCTGATCTTCCCCACCAGGCCCTCACCCTCTGGCTGGTGCTTGATAAGCGGGGGAGGCTTGGACAGGGACTTGGCGCTGCCTCCGGCACTAGTGTAAGTGCCCAGAGGCAGGGGACTCGAGAGAGAAAGGGAGTTGAGCTCTTTGGAGGGGTAGAGACGGGGTGGCTCATTCACCACGCTGTTGGACAGGGTCGTGAAATAGTTGCTCTGCGGCAGTGACTGACTAGCAGAGTGCTTGTACTTGTAAAGATCAGACGGCGAATGTTCATTCTCCTTGGGCGGTCCATTAATGGGGAGGGAGGGAATGCGGGCATAGGGCTCACGCTCTGGCTCTCCTGACCGGATCTTGGCAGTAAAGGGGGCCACCTCAATGCTCTCCTGTAGGATGCGGCGGTTCTCCTCCTTGTACTTAACGGTCCGGTCTGACGTGTCCAGCGGCAGGCGGGGAGGCTGTGTCTGCTGCTTCATGTGAGATGAATCCATGTAGAGGCGCTGCAACTCTTTGCTGTTGGGTGTCCGGCTTCGGTCCGGCTCCTGCTTCAGGTGGGCTGTTACCAGGCCACGCATGGGATCCACAAAAACTTTACTCTCCAGTTCCCTGATGAGAGAGGGAAAGAAGTAATACAGAATTTTGATGCTTTTATCAAAAATAAGTTAAACAGTACAACAAATGCCATAGGATCCACTGATGTCCAATCCAGTGTGTATTCCTGCCTTTCATTCAGTGTTCTCGGAAGTCTGCTTTTCATACATTTTCAGAGTATTGTTTAAAAGAAATGTCAAATTCAAGAGATAAATATTGTTTATCTGATTTCAAACGCGCATCCCATCTCATGAAAACATTGGTTCTGCAACAGAAGAGTCTTGCCATTTCTTAGACTGATATAATACAGGCCACTTTCCTAAATTTCAACATGGCCTATTTCATACTTCCATTCAATCTAAATCTAGACCATATCATTACCGTTACCACTGCCAACATAGTTGACAAGCAGGCCATGCAGAGACAGCTCGGTTAAAAGAGCAAAACACGCTTCAAATAAAAGCAGCTGGTGACTCAATGAGAGCCTGAGAACAGAGCAGGAACTGAACTGGCCTCTGTGTTAGTGTCTATACTACATCACACCTTACAAAGTACACTGTGGAAGCAGATTAGAGTCAGGCAATCTGGCTTTAGAAAACTAAACACAGCTACTCGTTTATACCGAAACAATTCAGTTAGGAACATGGTTGCTAAATGAGTACAAATTTGTTTCATTCCAGGTCACAAGGTATTTTAACACACAGAGCTTTGTGTGTGAGTGTTCACCCTTTGTGGAGATCTGCAGATGTTTTTGAGAGTGGAGGGCTGGAGTGTGAGGAGATTTTAAGGGGCCTGTGGGGGTCAGCGCTGGCTGGTCTACCCGGGACATGACTCAGAATACCGAGGCTGTCTGCTGAGGTCACAGGGGTGGGCTGATGGAGCCAGGGGCTGGAGGTGTTCTGTAACACACACACACACACACACACACACACACACACACACACACACAGATGAAGACGTATACATCCATCTAGGTAGCATCAGGGTGTGACTGTAAGCACAACTGACTTTGTCACATTATTACTGATTTCATCTCTTATTCCTGCTTATTTGTCACACTGTTTGAGTCATAAAACAAAGCTGGTGCACCACTACAACTTTCTAAATGAAAAGGGACTAGATTAATGGTACTTAGAACAGCCTCTAGTACTCTCGGTATCTCTTTTTATACAGCACACTAGGTAGAAAAAGACCTCTTCCATTCAGTAACCTACCTGAATACACATTGATTTAAAAAAAAATAATTATAATAATGTCCTGTGATATCCTTACCCTTGGTAGGCTACCGTCTGAATTCACAGCATTCTCTGGATGCACCCACTTTGATCCAGGCAGGCTAAGTCCAGGTGGATAGGAGTGCTGCGTGCCATTATGATACTGCCAGATGATGGGATATAGGCCCAGCTGGTTGTAGCTGGCACCACCGTGCGTCTGGGTCAGCAGCTGAGGGGGCGGTTGTTGTTGCAGAAACTGCTGTTGCTGGTGTGGGTGGTGGTGAGCTAGAGCCAGATGACTGAGTCCACTTGAGTCAAGGCGAGAGTGACCACCTAGAAGGGAGGTCGGTGGCATGGCAGGCAACACGGTGGGGAGCAAGGGGTGGTGCACCGAGGGGTGTGGGCTGAGGGAAGAGGCGGGCAATAGGTGGGAGTGGTGGTGTGAACTGGGTGTTAGGCAAGTAGCGTGGGAGGAGCTGTGGAGTGGATGGAGGTGGGGAGGAAGGTAAGTAACATGGTTGGTCTCGGCTTCTGGCCGCACCAGTGCCGGGTCACGATACACTGTGAAGTGCTCGTTTTTGTCGACGATGAGAGGGCTCTTGGTGGACTCAGAGGGAGTAGTGCGAGCAGGAACAGGCTTGAAGCTGGAGCGTGGGGTTTCTGTGTCTGGCTTGGCTGCCAACCGGCCAAGAGAGGATGGAGGGTTGTCGGTGTGTCGTCCTTTGTGTTTGGTCACTTCAGGGGAAGTGTTTGGTTTAGGCTTCATGGCCTCCAGGACACTGTGGGTTTTCGACTTCATGGCGTCAGGTGAGGGATTGCACTTGGGCTTAAATGTATCAGGTGAAGGGTTGGACTTGGATTTGGCCACGTCTGGTGACGAGCTAAGTTTCTGTGGCTTTCGCACGTCTTCAGCGAGTGAGGCGTTCTTGATGCAAGGCATGATTGAAGGGTACTGCTGCTGTACTTTTTCTCTTTCCCTTTCTGCCACAGCGGCTGACTCGCTTACTGAAGCCACAGGTCGGATCACGTCAGAGAGGTCAAACTCAATCTTGCTACCCAAACTCTGACCTCGCTGCTGCTGCAGCTCACCCTCTGGTTTCCTGCATTCAGAGGCTGAAGGGTTTAGCACCAAATGTCTGGCTTCAGGGACATAGGTTTCACGTTTCTGAGAGGCCAAAAGGGCAGATACAGCCTCTGAGTTCTCTCTGGTGGCGGGGTGGGAGCCGGAGTCCTCTGTGATGTCAATCACACACTTTGGTGTGTGTGTTCTAGGTGCCCCTGTGCTATAATGGTCCTTGGGCAGAGTTTTCACAGTGCTTTTTATTTCCACAATGCACCCCTGAACCTCAGCAGGACCCAAGCTCTGAGGCTGTGCACAGGGGCTGGGAGGGGGCAGTGGGGAAGGCTGCACCGGGGACCTCCTCCCCCCTGTTTGTTCAGTCTTGGCGGAGGGAACCACTTCCATGGCTGTCGGCTTGACAATCTTTTCCACCTTAGATACCTCCTCCCAGGGAGACACCCTGCTGTTGGCCTCTGACTCCTCCAGAGCATTGCAGCTCTGGGACTTGTCCTCTTCCTCGGCGGCTTTTGAAATGCCCTTACTTTTCAGTTCATTTTCAGAGCTTTGCTCTGAGGATGAGTCCAGGAGCCTCTTATTGGAGTTCTCAGAGTCACTGCTCTCTGAAAGATCAGATGCCTCCATCTTTATCCGTTTAAGGCCAGCCTTCTTCTCCTCGTCCTCAGCTTTCCTCCGCTTGCTCACCATCTGTTTTGATTTGTTCCTAGAAACATCTGCAGCACAAGAAATCACATATGAGAGGTCAGCCAGGGCCAAGAACTTCAACATTTCATTTCATTTCATTTCATTTCAAAGATGCAAAAAACCAAAAAAACCCTCATGCTTTTGAGTGGTTCCAACCAGGGGATGACGTCACAGTGCAATTATTTGTTTGTCAGTGTTTAAATAAATTTTTTGAATAATAGCATAAATAGAAACAGAATAATCAAGTGTAAAGGAAGGCTCAGTGAAGAGTCTGTTCTGGCTACAGCCGGAACAGAGACAGTACAGTAGTGGTACAATGCAGTAGGACGTTACCTCCTCTTCCACCTCCAGAGTCCATCTTTTCCTCTTTGATCTTCTCGTCATCGGGGATGCTGCTGTCTGATCCCTTCCTACGTGATGACCGGGACCCACGCTGTTGCCCTGGTGATGACTGCAGCTGCTGCTGGTGCTGCTGGGATACCTGCTGCTGAGCATGCTGGGACTGTTGCTGCTGGGTCTGCGGACCCTGCTTGGTGGTGGAGCCTGATGAGTTCATCACCGGTCTGGGACTGTTGGCCTGGGCACGTGTGTAATGACCCTGTGAGCAATCCGCAGACAAGTAGACACACACAAAGACACCAATGATGGTGGACGTCAACCATGAGGACGACTGGATTGGGCTTAAATTTGGCATGTGTTTCTTTTTTCCAAGCACTGGGTGCAAAATCCACCACAACCACTAGCACCACTAATATAAAATACCAAAACTTCACAAGAAATGTAAGGAAAGGAAAGGGAACTCCATTTCAACACATTCTGGTCTGTCGACAACTGCACTACAGACAGTCTATCAAAAAATGGAGTCACAGCACTAGCCTGAAAAGGAGAGTTCCTATGGCTTTTCTCCACTCCATAGTTTCATAGACTCTGCCACAAATGCACTCATTCATGCTAGAAAAACTGGCACGCAGTTATTGCTGAACTACAACTAAAAACAGTACAAGTGGGATACGCAGAGGCTAGCCAGAACAGTACTACGTCTACAGAATTACACAGGGATATGCAGATCCTACATGAAACAACTCTAAAGCTATTGAGAGAGAGGGGTGGGGTTGTGGGGGTAGGGGTGGGGGTGGTTAGGGAGGGAGGGAGGGAGGGAGGGAGGGAGGGAGGAGGGCGCGGCCCGGTACCTGAGTGCTTCCTGTGTTGCCACTTGGTCTCCCTCCTGTGGTCTGCTTGCATATCCCCATTTTATGTTTTTCACAAAGAAACAAAAGAGAAGAGAACAAAACAGAAAAAATAAAACAAAACAAAATGGAACAGAGACGTCTTGTTAATAATAACGGGGCCAGTGATACTAACAAGGCTCTAGACTTTTATTCTTGAAATGAAAAAGAAAAGAAAAGAAAAAAAAAAAAACAAGACTTCTAAGCACATAGGAACTTTACTTTAAAAGCTAGTTACAAACAGACAAACAGAGCACATGGCCAGCAAATGGCACACAGCGCACAGAGCAAAGCATACACGCAAACAAGAGAGAGAAAAAAAACATGATGAAAAATGTGAATTAACCATTTCAGCACAGAACGTAAAAGGGTTACTAAAGCTAGGAACGCTGGATAACTACTACCAAACAGCACGGCACAAACAGGCAGTGTGTGTGTGTGCGTGTGTGTGTGTATATCTGTGTGTGTGTGTGCTTACAAGCAGCAATTGCATTACTCACGTGGGCAGTGTTGCTATTCTGGCTAGAGCGTGATCTCCTTCTGGATGTGATGCCTATATTTTCTCCTTTCAGCAAAGAATGGACCACATTGTCCAGAAAGGTCATCTGTACCATAGAGGGATCGACGTTCTGAGGCTCTAGTACCTACAGACAGGAGGTGGAGACAGTCAGGAAACAGGTATGCAGGTTATTAGTGGTATAGGCGTGTTTGCAAAGGGGTGTGCTGAATAACGGCGGCGGGTTTAACTGGATATACCTGGTCATTCATCACAACCATAGTGCGGCTGAAGAGGTCGTGATGAGTAATGATGCCCGTGAACCACTGGGTGGCTGAGTCTTGCCTGTAAACTCGTACGCGGTATCCATTTAAAGAATAGGGACCTGGAAAGATCGGACGGACGGAAGACAGATGAGCAAATGCTGGCGTCGGATCAGAACCGCGGACTCGGTTCACTCCGTATCGGAGGAATTTCTCTTTCTAAGCACAGTGAACATTTCATCGTTTGAGTACACGCGGACGTATGAACACGTCTTAAGAAAATACGATTCATATGAAAAGCTATTAATAGGTTTCCCTGAGGGCCTCGGCACAGTCGTCAAGGTCACACAGACAGCCAACAATTCAAATAGTCTGTTTCCCAGGATACACCAGATACACCACCGTGAACTGTACAGCTATGATTAACTGTTTAACAGAACAAAAAACCTGAGCTGTCTGGCCTTGAGCCTCTGTCAAAACATCAGACCTAGGAAAATGATACCCGGGATGACAGTCGTGATTTAATTTATTTTGACATCTACAACATAATATAATTATTTCTATATTCAGTCCGGTCTCATTATGCCGAAAGAAAAGACGACAGAGGTGGCTCTGGCTAATTAAAGTCCACCTTCTAATCTAACGTGGTGAAAATACGGGGCTTTTTTTTTTTTCCTTTTAAAGCACACAGGAGAACAAAGAAGGGCGCTTTAAGTGTGCTCATTTGGCTGAATGAGACTAGCATTCATAAAACATCCTGTATTACGCTAGTCTCATTAATCTAGCCTAATGGGATATTTTTATTAGCTGAATCGGCTCTCGGTGTAAGCGTGACTAAATGGCACACGCCTAACATGGGCTGGTAGAGCTACGTTCGTGTAGCACCGCCCCTTTTTTTTTTCTTTTTTTTTTAAAGCTAGCTAGCTAATGATCGCCGAGTGTATAGCGTCGGCATTAATTCTCATCACAACATAAAAATAACAAGCCGATAAAAGATCACACGCGTCCCGTCCATCTCCCGCCTCACACCCGGCGTATATTTGCTATGAATCTGGCTGAAGTAAGAAAGTGAGCAATTATTGTTTTAAGGTATTTTAATGGGAACTACTTTTTAAAGGGCTTTTTTTTTTTTTTTTTTTTTTACATTTACATTCATGGCATTTGGCTTTGACTTACAATTATCTCATTTTTCATACAACTTAGCAGATAAGGGCCTTGCTCAAGGGTCCAGCGGTGGCAGCTTGGCGGGGCTGGGATTTGAGATTTGAACTCACGACCTTCCGATCAGAAGTCCAATGTCGTAACCAGTCATATATATATATATATATATAAAACATTCACACAAAAATAAGTGTACTCTAGCACAAATATGATCAGCCATGTTCATTTTCAAATGACTGAACCCCCTCATATTGATACAAAAAAATCCAGATTTCTAAGATTAGATGAGGTCTAATCTTATTTTTATTATGTGTTAACTAATACTGATGGCTGCTGAATGTAGAACGTGGTCAGACACCTTTTAATAATCCAGCTTTGCAGCACTTTAAGCTAGAGATGTAGGTTATTTAGCCGGAAGTCTATCGATACTGTAACGCTCGATATCTCAAAAGCTTTCAGACTAAAGCCATGAAACGTTTGCATGGTGGCCCGTGCTCTTCTGCCGGAGCCAGGCAGCGGTGTGAGAGCGTGCCAGCCGCGATGCGCGCTGGCCTGTCATCTCTCTCCTCGAGTGCCGCAGCTCATTAGGAGTCCAGACTGTTTCCCTTTCATTACTGCTCAATAGTGCTGCTGCTGTACCCCGGCCCGAACCAGCTCACCCTGCAGCTCTCCAAGCAGATACATGTACACGTAACGCATGTGCAAACAAAAGTCCAAGTCAAAGTACAGACCCAAACCACACTTTGCACTTTCTGCTCTCTCTCTCCCTCTCAACCCCCCCACCGACCCCCCCTTCCACCCAAATCCTCCAACCAAATCCTTTGGCTTGGAGATTCTTTCCATTCTGCCGTCCTTTGACAGCTGCCAAGTTGAACAATTATATCTAATTGTTGGCCTGGAATGCTGCTGCTGCGGACCTTGTAAACAAGACCTCATGCCAAAAGCCACCAGAACAGTCTTCTAACTCAACACACACACACACACGAACGCACACGTCTTACTATCCCTGTGAGGACCTTCCTTTGACATAATTATTCATGCTAGACTTAAATCGAACCCTAAACGTAACCTTAGTAACCAAAAAGAAACTGTTTGTTGTTTTTTTTGTTGTTGTTTTTTTCCTTTTCCAAAATAAAAGCTGTGAATTGTATACAACTGTATTCATGGGAACCAGCAAAATGTCCAGGGTTACTGCCAGGGGAAACATGTGGCTAGGTTATTTGTTAGATAGAAAGAAACATATTAAGAAACATAAACATATTTACTCAGCTGTATTCCGTCTTACCTTGCATAAAAATTTCCTGCACCTTTTGGTCTTTTACCCAGCCTTTCACTTCTTCATGAAGCTGTGGATTGTCCCTGAGAACAGGACTCAAGCTGTCCACTTCATCCTGCACGACACAAGGAACAATAAGCACGTGGTAGTACTCGACAAAATATCATTTCACGATGGAGTTCGAGCGGTGATCTCGCTTCTGGCCATTCTCATTTGTTAAGGACAACACCGTGTTTACAGCATTGTAGTGCTGAATCAACATCAACCCAAAAATCTGAACTCTCCCTACTACCGGAGAAAACCACGTCCCGGTCACCTGCTACAGTAACTGCACGCTAGCTCAACAGCACCTGGTGCGTATTACCTGCAAATTAGCCGTGAAGTTATTTGTATGCAGCTATTTGTTGTTGGGGTTTTTTTTTTTTTTTTCCCCTCACCCTCTTTGCACAACAATCAAAGACTCCACAGCGCTCTGCTAGTCCCTCAGGCGCGCTCCGCACCGCGGCACTCTGTTTCACACACCTCACCAAGGTGTTACTATGAGAGGTGTGCTGTTGGCGTTCCAGTCGAAGATGAGTCTATGAGGTGTGGGCTCTGTAAGGATCAGGTGCTGGTGATGGTAGACTACTCTTCTAGGTCACGACAGTGACTTCGCACAAGAACTTAACTCTGTGCTCAGCTTATTTCCTGAGGATGTCCTCGATTTCTGCTGACTTCATTCGAAACGAAAATGCTTTGTCTACATTCGTCCAGAAGTTGGGCTCCCGTGACCTCATTCGCGCCGAGCCACAGCGAGCAACCTTCTCCCACTGGCAATCTTTCAAAGCCATGCAAGAGCCATGAAGGCATACAGAATATATCCTAAGAACCACATCATGCTAGGAAGGACTTCTTTTCTAGATGTAAAGAACTGTAACGTTTCCATATTTAAACGTTGAGGGTTTCGTCTTTCGGTGTACACGTTCACATTTAGTGTACGTACTGTCTATCTGACGAATGACTAATGAATCTCAGCCTGTTATAAAAACAAAACAAAACAAGATAACGATAAAAAGCTTGCGGTTCAGTCTCCGTGTCGTCGTGTATACGATCAAGGTGGCGTGATGGTCATGTGGTTGGGGCTTGACGAATCAGGGAAAGATACGCAATGATCCAGAAGACCCAATCAGGGGGGCGAATGTGGGTGAAGCCACGCCTTCAGTTGTACACATGCGGCAGCGCTCGACCGTTTAACGGTGAATAAGAGAGCACGGTTGCG